>NC_035447.2:118302030-118412647 GCF_002127325.2 Helianthus annuus | reverse complement strand
TCTGGCTCTCTTGGTCCTCAACATGGCCAAGATAGGTCTCAATCTCGGCAAGTTTCTGCAACAGGAGAAGAAAAAGATAAACATAGGATCAGATGATCCTCAAGAAAAGCAGGATATGCTAGGCGGATAACCTACAGGGGCAGTGATCCTTACCTCATTCACATAGTCAAGGAATTGCTGACGAAGGAGGGGAAATCCTTGTAGATCTTCAGTAGTCTTCCTCTTCTTCCCCTTGCCCCGGATAGACGCTTTGGGAGCTGATGCTGAAGGACTGGCAGCAGGAGCCTTCTTCTTTGAAGACGTAACATTGGCAAGATCACTTAACCCAAATTTAGAAGCTGATTTGACAGACCTGGCAGACTTTCCGGCACCTACACAATCAAAAAACAAGATAAGTTGCTTTATTAATCAAACAATCCTACATATAATTTATTTTCTGTAAGGATACTTACTTGACATAGTGGCAGATGCAGAGGATACTTCTTGAGAATCTTGGACGGTGACCTGGAAACTTCTGACTTCAGGATTAAGCTTTTTAAAAGCTAGAACTCTCTCTTTTGCAGCAGGGCTTAATTTCAGATGAGCAATGGATATAGCTGCACAAGAAATAAAAAGAGATATTAGTGATCCTCATCATATGGGACAAGGCTGACAATGATCCTTAGAGGATCCTCTATCCTACCATGAGTGGCCCATTCTTTGGGCAGATCCTTCCCATCCGGGATGGAATCCCTTCTAACAAAGAAAAGACGACGCTTCCAGTTAGGATCATTCTTGGTGACCTTGAAGACAGGGTGATCCTCCCCGGCTTTCCGTTTCAGCAGATACCGGTAAGAGCCAAAAGTGGTAAGATCGTAAAACTCGGCCAACTCCGTCATCCCCAGATCAATCCCTCTCTGCTCAATGATCCTTTCGAAGGTATACAGAACCCTCCAGATCATCGGCATAGCTTGGATATAAGAGATGCCGGTTAAAGAAAAGAAGGATTGGGTGAAGGATGGAAAAGGATATGAATACCCTATGGTGAATGGAGTAGCAGGAAAAGCCACCCAGGTGTCCGAAACAGAATCACTCAGAGCGGTAGGTGTGAAGGACTTGAAAACCGCATTCGCCGGAAAACAATGACGAATTCTGTCTATATGAACATCAGTAAAACAACACCTCTCCGTAGGAGAATCCTTGATAATCCCCTGGCTTTTTAAAGGACTATCCTTCTTAGAATCCTTGTGTGGAGAATTCCGGAGCAACATGTTTATGACAAGACGGAAACAGAGTAGAAGCAAAAAACAGAGCAAAGGGAAGGAAGAAGGGAAAAAGAGAAGAAGAGGATACCTGATCAAGTCTTCGGTTGTGATTATAAAGGGAAGATACCTCGAATTTAAATACCGAATGATCCTAACCCTATCTCCTATTTATAATGATGATTTGCAGGGATTGTCACATCTGTGACGTAATTATCACAACGGCTAGTCCATGTGTAACGGCTAGTTATCCGGAATCGCCCGTTAGAGATAAGATCAAAACAAAATATAACTCGTCTATTTACAATTAACTCCTTATATTTTGGGGGCAATTGTTAGGGCTGGATTTTTATCACACGTGATCCTAACCAGTGATCCTTGTTTCTTTGGCAGACAGTGATCCTCAGCAGAACTTCAGGATCAGGATCATAGACCGTTGGAAGGATCCTCATGCTAATAGTTACCTTCGTGTAATACAACATTACTTTGCAGGAACATCCAGCAGGATATGCTCTTAACATCATGATCCAGGGACGCGTCTTCACAATTATGGCAAGAGCTTAATTAAAGAAAGACGTTGCACAGGATATGGAAACATGGCTTGATTCATGGGCAGCAATTTAGGCTAGATTGTCTTTATTTCTAAAGGAGTAATGAGCTGATAATTAGTCATTTTACCTAAAATAGGTCACCTGCACATGTATAAATACCACTCTTCTTCATTCGGAAGAACACACACGACATACGACACAACTCTCAAACACTTAGACACTCAGTGATCCTTGTACTCAGCTCATTATCATCCAAAGTTGTAATCATATTTTTGTTATATTGAAGTTGGTGATCGGTAGTTGCCGTCACCCGAGGTTTTTTATGCCGGAGATCATTCATTGATCAAGGGCTTTTTCCTCGTATAAATCATCGTGTCTTTGCATCTTTATCACAGAAGTGATCCTTTACTTTCATAATTAACCAAGCATCATACCCCGTTTTCATAAAGTTTGGTTACATTATCCTTGTGTGATTTTTGACCAAAACAATAAGGATAACACATCACCTTTTTCTGGTTTCATCAATGCTGGGGCTGAGGACATGTATTCTTTTAGGGCTTGTAAAGCATTCTCATGCTTTTCAGTCCATTCGAATTTCTTGTTCTTTCTTAGGATATCATAGAATTCTTTACACTTTTCTGAGGATTTGGATATGAATCTGTTCAGAGCTGCTATCCTGCCTGTTAGCCTTTGCACATCCTTAGCGTTGGCAGGGGATTTGATATTCACCAATGCTTTGATTTCTTCCGGGCTTGCTTCAATGCCCCTCTGGGTTACCATATATCCTAAGAATTTACCTGCTTTAACACCAAAGTGACATTTTGAAGGATTAAGCTTCATGTTATAATTATCAAGGATATCAAATGCTTCCTCCAAGTCCCTTAGGTGATCCTCAGCTTTTTTGGATTTCACCACCATATCGTCTATGTACACTTCCATAGTTTGTCCAATTTGATCTTTGAACATCATATTCACCAGCCTTTGATATTTTGCACCTGCATTTCTTAATCCAAAAGGCATAGCAATATAACAATATAAACCGGTTGGGGTCATAAAAGCCGTATCCTCTTGGTCAGATGGTTCCATCTGAATTTGTTGGAATCCAGATGATGCATCCATAAAGGTTAACAGTTCATGACCCGCCGTTGCATCCACCATGGAGTCAATGTGGGGTAATGGGAAAGGATCCTTGGGACATGCCTTACTCAAATCAGTGAAATCGACACATACCCTCCACTTTCCATTTTTCTTTTGAAAAACAACCACATTGGCCAGCCATTTTGGATTCTTCACTTCTCTAATCATAGCTGCTCGTAGTAATCTTTCTACCTCTTCCTGGATAATGGCATTTCTTTCTGGTGCAAACTTCCTCCTTTTTTGATGGATTGGTTTAACTGACCTGTCAATGCCAAGTTTATGAGTGATAATATCCTTGGATATACCTGTCATATCCTCATGTTTCCATGCAAAGGTAGATTTTCTTCTTTTGAGGAAGGATACTATGTCTTCTTTCATTTTATCAAGGATCCCTGATCCGATGTAGATTTTGGATTCAGGATTATCAGGATCCAAGAGGATTTCGTCCACATCCTGCTCTCTTGCCTCCAAGACACCCCTTGGAGGATACTTTAATTGCTATTGCTCCCTTGATTTCGAGGCTGGTTTCATTGTTGAGGTGTAACAATCCTTAGCCTCCTGCTGATCACTATCGATCTTGATTATTCCCCAAGGGCTAGGGAGCTTCACACATTGATGGTAGGTGGATGGGACTGCCTTCATATCGTGTATCCAAGGCCACAGATGTCTGATCCTCCAGAAATAAAGTTGATCACTTGTGCATCTGCCGGAGGAGCTGGAGCTCTTTCAGGGATCCTTTCAGGATCCTGAGTCCTTTGCTTTTTTCTTCCCAACAATTCTTTCAAATGCCCCTTGCTCAGCAGATATCCAATTTCCTTTCGTAATGCGATGCATTCCTCTGTCAAATGCCCAAAATCCTCATGGTATGCACACCACTTTGATTTATCTTTAGCTGCGGCTGGTTTGTCATTTTTTCTGGGCCATCTGGCCTTTTCTCCTAGATTCTGCATTGCAAGGATTAGTTCATGGTTATCAACGGAAAAACAGTATTCAGAAATCGGAGAATAATCTTCATCATCCTCTTCTTGGTCAACAGCATGCACATTCTGGTTGTCAGTTCTGTTATAGGATTTGAATTTGTTGCTTTTGAAAGAGGATCCTTGCTTTTCTTGTTTTGAGGATCCTACTTGTCTCTCCTGGATCCTCTTGTCATCCTGTAGCCGGATGAACCTGAGTGCCCGAGTTCTTACTTCGTCTAGGTTCCTGCATGGTGTCATAACAAGATCATCATAGAACAATGAATCCTTAAGCAATCCCATCTTGAAGGCCTCAACAGCTGTGGCCACATCCAAGTTAGGAATGTCCAAGGATTCTTTACTAAATTTGGTTATATAATCCCTTAATGATTCATTATGACCTTGAGTTATCCTATATAAATCGCTAGTCAATCGTTCAAATTTTCTACTACAAGAAAATTGATTATTCAATAAGTTAACTAAATTTGCAAACGAAGTAATAGAGTAAGGGGGAAGACTTAGCAGCCACTTAAGAGCTGATCCAGTAAGAGTGGATCCAAATCCCTTGCACAGGCATGCTTCCTTTAACCTTTCTGGAATTGGATTGATCTCCATCCTCTCCCTGTATTGTGCTATGTGTTCCTCAGGATCCGTCGTACCATCATACAGCTTCATAGTAGGGATATGGAATCTTTTGGGTATCTCAGCATCACAAATTGGTGGTGCAAAACGAGATACCTTATGGCTTCCATCTGCAATCTCCGGGATAGGTTTGACTACCCCTGGAACGCTTGATATCATATCCTTCAGTTTCTGCAGTTCTCTGGCCATAGCATGGTTGATACCTGTATCCTGCATGAATCCATGGTTAGTGGTATGAGAATTATTAAAAATGTTACCTCCCATCGGGTTCAAGTTAGGAACATTGGATATGAATCCATATTGCTGGAATTCTGGGATGATGGAGGGACCAGTGGAAGCAATGGTCTGCATCGGAATAAAATCTCCTTGATGGACATCTGGACTTCCTGTTTACAAATTCTTCAAGGATCCTGGTATCTGAGGGGATCCCTGAACATAGGAGGATCCTTGAACCTGGGATGATCCTGGAACGAAGGATGTAGGTCCCCTTGAGTCTTATGGATCGTCACAGAATCGTCTTTCCAATCAAGAGTGCGGAATCCTCTTGATCAGAATCAGCAGAAAACGTGTAGGAAACAGAATTCACTTTCAACTGGGTTTCTATTGATTATCAAACTTGCGTATTACAATCAACCAAACCCTAATTCGTCTAAGACTATGTCTCTCACGAAATTGCTCTCTCACACAACTGTTTTGGCTGATTAACTGATTAACCTAAACCCTAAAGCCTAACCTTGTTTATATAACACAAGGTTTACTATTTGGACTAGGGTTTCCTACATGGGCAAGGCCCAATTCGTCCCCCCTACATCCAATTGGGTTTAGTTTAGCCCAAACTCTATTATTTCACTAATACAAAGCTAAACCCGCTAACTGTTTATCGTTTACTAATTACAAGATATCCAAAGACCAAATCTAAGCTGTTGTCACAAATATGCACCAACAAACTCCCCCTTGACAATAGCTTCATAAAAACTTTGTCTTGAGTCAAAACTTTGTCTTCAGTCTTCTTGCAATCTTCAAGTAGTCTTGCACTGTCTTTGGTCTTTGGATAGCTTCAGCTTCAATAGCTTCTGTCAGCAACAGACTCCCCCTAAGCTGATGCATTCAATCAGCAAATCTTCAACACGTTAGCACTTGAGTAAACTCCAGTTTAGCATTTGCACAGCAATCTTTACACTCTTCAATCTTGTCTGCAATATAGAAAGGAGGTTCTACCATGCATCCAATCAAACTCTCATCTTCACACTTCACAGCAACTTCTCAGCAACAAACTGCTTCAATCTGTATACTATAAAACAAACATCTCGAGAAACCATAAAAAGTTTTCAACAAGGTTAAATAAATTATTATTTTTCAAGAGATAGTTAAACTGTATCACAGATTAAGCTTTTTCAACTTATCACCAACACGCAAAACTTTTTGTCCAACACTGAAGAACCTGCCTGATTTTAAGATTTTGAACTCACTTTCTAACACCGTCTCCCCCTATCGGTAACAATTCCTCCAAGAATAACAGTTTTCCGTACGTTAAGAATTTTAAACAGAAAATGACACTATTTTTGGTTTTTTATATTTTTCTGAAAGCAAGTAAATACAAAAGCAATAAACACTCTATTTTTGCGAGAATCACTGGTAAGAAGATCATATCAGCACAATCAAACTGTTTCACACAATCATATAATTCTTTATTTAATTTTTCGTGAAAAGCAGTTCAAGACGATTACCAGTATGTTTGTCCACTTAAACAAAATGCATGAACATTTCAAGTACCATTACCATATGATACGTTAAGGTAATTTTAATTACTGATATATTAGTGTGTCCCACTTCAGGATATACCCCCACGATCAAGGTATGCACAAAGATTCATCGTAGTAGGTGAGTATACTGATGTCATCCTTTAAGATATCCAGACTGTGTCTAGTTCTGCATATAAACTGTTTTATCATGTTTTAATTGCTTAACTATGAACACCCAAATAAATACTAATCAAATCCTGGAAATATAAACAGCACACTCTATCATGCAAGTATCTTCCCTACCACATATTTTCACAAGTCCAATCCAGATTTCTGAAATCTTAACTGGGAATAGGTTGAGAAGAGAATAGAATAGATCTTTAGTAGAGATGGTATAATATACAGATCAAATGAGATTTTCTCAGTTTGATATAGGTTTCTTGGGTTTCTTTTGGGCACTTGAGGGCCTCTTTCGGGTGTATTAGATCTATAGCGCGACAACGTACAGCTAGGTCAGCATGTATCTGGATGCAGCAGAAGCTGTCGTTGCCTAGCACCTCCAGGTCAGCATATATCTGGATGCAGCAGAGGAGGTACACGACTTTGTTCAGAGAAGATTTCAGAATCAGATCAAAATTGTGTGTATCGGGAAATAAACAGACATTCAAATAGACATGAGCTAATTCCAAGTGACTATCTTTCCTGGGGTCATGTACAATTTTAGTTCTAACAGACAGACAGCCAAGATATCCCTAGTTGAAACAACAGTATAAAGACCCAAAACTTTAGATTTTGGCAATCTATCAACGCAAGAATTAAGGTCATTAAACCATACATCACTGATATGTTCCCCACTCATATTCAGTTCATTTAAGTTTATATCACATTGGTAAGTTGATTATTTCATGCTTTTGCCTACTGGTACATCATACAATGAAGCTGCTATCACACTTAAGCAATTTATGATTCAGTTTCAGTGTGACAGTCTAACTTGCTGATGTACTATCATTTCTCCTTTTTCACACAGTGATAACTCATTTTTGATTTTCTATTTTTTTTATGTTTTTGATTTTTATGAAAAGCAGTAAACTATTTACAAAAATTCTTATGAAAAAACAGTTATTCAGGATTCCTCATCCCGTTGAGTTCGACTAAATGTTCAAAGCGAGCCCTGTCAAATGCTTTAGTATAAAGATCTGCCAGGTTATCCTCTGTGTCGACTAAGCACTTTGAACTTCAATTTAAATCATTTAAAAAATATATATCAACAATCTCACACCCCCCGCCATGTGCCTAGAGCAGCCACTATCAACATAAGTTGATAATCCTCCTTAGCAGCTCCTGCACACACTAACTTAGAAATTAGTTAGATTGGGGGACCCAAGCCTTAATGGTCTTGGGTCGTCCAAATTCACCAACAACTGGAACATCCATCCAATATCCATTACTCCTAACTGGAGTCTTGGATCTCATACCTGTTGGAATTTGATTTTGATTTCCACTAGGCCTTTGGTCCTGAGGGTTCCTATATACATTTGGACAATTTAACCTTTGGAAATTTTGATTTTGAAACCTTACATTTTGATTCCAAGAAGCTTGATTGTTATAATTTCTAAAGCCATTGTTATAGAAAATTCGACCACCATTATTCTGGTATCGATTTTGATATTGACCTTGACTTCTGAAATTATTTGTATTTCCATTAAAATTGTTCATTCTAGGTGAACTGCTTCTAGGTCTCTGATATCTGCCTGGTGGAGATCTAGGCTGAAATCTTTGTTGATTTCTTTGAAAACGAGGAACTTGTGGAGTTCCTTTTTCAGCCTTATCTACACCAACAGCAACATTCTGTGGTTGCTTAGGAGCAGATTTCTTTGGAGAATTTGAACCTTTCTCCTCACTATCACCACTCTTCACTGGTAATTTCCCTCTCTGTTTGTCACTCATTTGTGCTTCACTATTTTTGTTAGGACAGCAGCTAGCTACATGTCCCTTTATGTGACACCGGAAGCACGATCTCCTTTTCAAAGACTTCTTAGCAGGAGTCTCTGAGGTAGATCCCTTATCAGATGGTGATGATGCCTTGGAAGAATTTTGTTCAGTTTGCTTTGATTCAGATTTTTCTTTGTTTTTATTTTTAGCAAACTCTACATTTGATTCTTTTTCAATAACAGCGGTTTCATTTTTCATATCACTACCTTGAACAAAATTAATCTTTTTAACAAAAGTTTGATTTTTGCTCTTAGGAGGTGAATATTTCTTTTTCAAAGATTCCCTGTTATTGTTCTTCCTGGCATCACAACTCTCAGACCCTTCACCTTGACTTGATGTCGATCCGAAACTACTTGGTGCAGTTGACATATAGGCTGCTAGCTCATTTTCATCCGGGAGGAAAGAATAGTCATGACTAAGAGGAGGTGGGACTTCATTATATCCCACACTAGTCTTGTCATTACTCTTCTTTAACCCACCCATCATGTGTTTCATAACAAAAGACGAATCTCTGAATTGACTTAATTTCTGTTCAAGTTCAATGATTTTGAGTTGTGCATCTGACAACTCTTTGCATTTTTCAGAAATCTCTTTTGTTTTCTCAGCCATCATTTCGTGAGCTAAGTCTATTACTTGAAGTTTTTCGTTTAATTTGCATGTTAAGGCTTCGATTTCACTTTCATAACCTTTTATCTTCTTCAAGTATAGAGATTCATTTCTTTTAGCAAAAAAAGTTTGACTCTTTTATACTAGACATCTCACTCACCAGACTTTGATTTTGAGTTGACAACCTGTCAACCTCACCCTGTAGTTCACGACACCTCAAACACACAGAATTAGATTGTACCTCTTTCTCATGAACTTATGTGGTTTGATCAGCAACAACCTGTTCAGCTTCACTCTCTTTCTCTACTTCAGCATCCACTTTTGCTTCAGCATTCTCCACTTGAGATTCAGCATCACTCACACTAGTTTCAGCCTCATCAACTGGCACTATCTCTGCCATGAAGGCCTGAGTGGCGCATTCATTTCCCTGATATCGCTTTTGTAATGCATCCCACATATCCTTTGAATTTGTGTACTTTGTGAAGGTATGCTTGATGCTATCAGGTAAGGATGACTTTATTGCAGCTAAAGCTCTCTTTTCAGCTTCATACACTTTCTTATCAGCCTCATTCATGTTCACGTAGTCTGTTCTACGTCGTCTGCCCTCAAAATCATGTACTGGGTTTATGTACCCATCTTCAATACATATCCACATTCGTGCATCCTGAGATTTAATGAAGGATTTGAAGTTGTCCTTCCATGTAAGATAATTCTCCACCTTCATCATCTTTGGAGCATTCAAGTTGGTCATGTTCGACATTTTAAACGTTGCAGACTGAGAAAACCGTACAAAATATTTCCGAAAACAGTGGTCACCAAATTACACCTTTAGAATCGTCTTGAAAAGACGAGTCCAATGATATATAATGTCAAAAACCGATTTCGGGATTTTCCAGAGGTTTTTTTTTCTTTTTCTTTTGTTTTTTTTTTGGTCCTAAAAATCAACCGAGTCCAACGGTGTAGACGGTTTCGTCAAACGAGCTATGGATCACTTTCTATTCACGAAAACGTTAATTCCTCTATGCGTATCTAGTTCCTCCACTCCACCTTTTAATTTTGCTGGCAAACCAACTTAATTTCACCGTGTCTCGCTAATTATGCTGGCAAACCAAGTTAATTTCACCGTGTCACGCTAATTTTGCTGGAAAACCAAGTTAATTTCACCGTGTCACGCTAAATTTGCTGGCAAACCAAGTTAATTTCGCTGGTAGAGGAATTATAAATATGCTAGATTTTTAAATTCGCTGGAATAAATATGCTAGCTGATCGAATTAATTTTGCTGGTTAATTTCTCTAGATAACTTCGCTGGCAAGTCAATTTCGCTGGCACGACGGTTAATTTCACCGATCACCGTAATAATTTCGCTGAGGAAAATTATACGGTTACCAAAGTCGCCTTTGGATTTAATTTCGCCGGTCACCGAAGTTAAATTCGCTGGATCAGATGATTGGGAAATTTAATCTTTTTAACAAAAGTTTGATTTTTGCTCTTAGGAGGTGAATATTTCTTTTTCAATAACAGCGGTTTCATTTTTCATATCACTACCTTGAACAAAATTAATCTTTTTAACAAAAGTTTGATTTTTGCTCTTAGGAGGTGAATATTTCTTTTTCAAAGATTCCCTGTTATTGTTCTTCCTGGCATCACAACTCTCAGACCCTTCACCTTGACTTGATGTCGATCCGAAACTACTTGGTGCAGTTGACATATAGGCTGCTAGCTCATTTTCATCCGGGAGGAAAGAATAGTCATGACTAAGAGGAGGTGGGACTTCATTATATCCCACACTAGTCTTGTCATTACTCTTCTTTAACCCACCCATCATGTGTTTCATAACAAAAGACGAATCTCTGAATTGACTTAATTTCTGTTCAAGTTCAATGATTTTGAGTTGTGCATCTGACAACTCTTTGCATTTTTCAGAAATCTCTTTTGTTTTCTCAGCCATCATTTCGTGAGCTAAGTCTATTACTTGAAGTTTTTCGTTTAATTTGCATGTTAAGGCTTCGATTTCACTTTCATAACCTTTTATCTTCTTCAAGTATAGAGATTCATTTCTTTTAGCAAAAAAAGTTTGACTCTTTTATACTAGACATCTCACTCACCAGACTTTGATTTTGAGTTGACAACCTGTCAACCTCACCCTGTAGTTCACGACACCTCAAACACACAGAATTAGATTGTACCTCTTTCTCATGAACTTCTGTGGTTTGATCAGCAACAACCTGTTCAGCTTCACTCTCTTTCTCTACTTCAGCATCCACTTTTGCTTCAGCATTCTCCACTTGAGATTCAGCATCACTCACACTAGTTTCAGCCTCATCAACTGGCACTATCTCTGCCATGAAGGCCTGAGTGGCGCATTCATTTCCCTGATATCGCTTTTGTAATGCATCCCACATATCCTTTGAATTTGTGTACTTTGTGAAGGTATGCTTGATGCTATCAGGTAAGGATGACTTTATTGCAGCTAAAGCTCTCTTTTCAGCTTCATACACTTTCTTATCAGCCTCATTCATGTTCACGTAGTCTGTTCTACGTCGTCTGCCCTCAAAATCATGTACTGGGTTTATGTACCCATCTTCAATACATATCCACATTCGTGCATCCTGAGATTTAATGAAGGATTTGAAGTTGTCCTTCCATGTAAGATAATTCTCCACCTTCATCATCTTTGGAGCATTCAAGTTGGTCATGTTCGACATTTTAAACGTTGCAGACTGAGAAAACCGTACAAAATATTTCCGAAAACAGTGGTCACCAAATTACACCTTTAGAATCGTCTTGAAAAGACGAGTCCAATGATATATAATGTCAAAAACCGATTTCGGGATTTTCCAGAGGTTTTTTTTTCTTTTTCTTTTGTTTTTTTTTTTGGTCCTAAAAATCAACCGAGTCCAACGGTGTAGACGGTTTCGTCAAACGAGCTATGGATCACTTTCTATTCACGAAAACGTTAATTCCTCTATGCGTATCTAGTTCCTCCACTCCACCTTTTAATTTTGCTGGCAAACCAACTTAATTTCACCGTGTCTCGCTAATTATGCTGGCAAACCAAGTTAATTTCACCGTGTCACGCTAATTTTGCTGGAAAACCAAGTTAATTTCACCGTGTCACGCTAAATTTGCTGGCAAACCAAGTTAATTTCGCTGGTAGAGGAATTATAAATATGCTAGATTTTTAAATTCGCTGGAATAAATATGCTAGCTGATCGAATTAATTTTGCTGGTTAATTTCTCTAGATAACTTCGCTGGCAAGTCAATTTCGCTGGCACGACGGTTAATTTCACCGATCACCGTAATAATTTCGCTGAGGAAAATTATACGGTTACCAAAGTCGCCTTTGGATTTAATTTCGCCGGTCACCGAAGTTAAATTCGCTGGATCAGATGATTGGGAAATTTAATTTCACCGGTCACCGAGGTTAAATTTGCTGGTCTGTCAGAGTATTTATCCGAATTCAGCAAATTTGCTAGAAAATTTTGGAAACTCAATCTGTTCGAAATTTCTAAAGATTTTCCAGATTCTTCTAACAGTTTCCTGCAAAATTAAACACCAAATCAGCCAATTTTTTTGAAGAAAACACGAAGAACACGAAGAACAATCTTCGAATCTTCAAGACTTTCTTGCCAAAATCCTTCAAAAGTCAACCAAACCTGCAATCAGAAACACTTAAACAGCAAAATTAAATATGCAAACAGATCAAACAGGCCAAAAAATTCGAAAATCCCAAGAACAAAACTCAAAATTTTCGAAAATTTTCAAAACAAACCGAAAATCCTCCCTTTTCTGCAGCAACAAATTCTGAACCGAGCCTTCTTCAAGAGCCTAACGCTCTGATACCAATTGTAGGTCCCCTTGAGTCTTATGGATCGTCACAGAATCGTCTTTCCAATCAAGAGTGCGGAATCCTCTTGATCAGAATCAGCAGAAAACGTGTAGGAAACAGAATTCACTTTCAACTGGGTTTCTATTGATTATCAAACTTGCGTATTAGAATCAACCAAACCCTAATTCGTCTAAGACTATGTCTCTCACGAAATTGCTCTCTCACACAACTGTTTTGGCTGATTAACTGATTAACCTAAACCCTAAAGCCTAACCTTGTTTATATAACACAAGGTTTACTATTTGGACTAGGGTTTCCTACATGGGCAAGGCCCAATTCGTCCCCCCTACATCCAATTGGGTTTAGTTTAGCCCAAACTCTATTATTTCACTAATACAAAGCTAAACCCGCTAACTGTTTATCGTTTACTAATTACAAGATATCCAAAGACCAAATCTAAGCTGTTGTCACAAATATGCACCAACAAAGGAGGATCCTGAGTTCATGAAGGATCCCATATGCTGAGTATAGGATCCTGCTGGTTGGAAATATGATCCTGATGCCTGAGTCACTGCTGTTGGGCCGAAATGCACTCCTCTTAATCCACCCATATGTTGAATGTCTGGGGCCTCTGATGGCTGAGAAGTAATCATCGGAGTATCAAAATTCAAAGATTTGGGCATTAGTGGGGAGTGATCCTCTGCCGTTTTCTTTTGCCTTTTGAGATCTCCGATTTCCTTGAGGATCCTGTCATTAGTTTCATCCTGCTGCTGCATACGATCCCTCGTCTGCAAAATCAAAGTAAATATATCACTAGTACTGGGAGCAGAAGAAGTTAGAGCAGAAGATGAAGGTTTAGAGAAGATAGGAGTTGGTCTCTTCTTAGCATTTTTCTGAGATCCAGCTGGTGGTGGAGGCAAAGGTGGAATGCCGTTAGATGAATTGACTGCAGACATCGCTGTGGAAGTATTCTTCAACGATGAAGCCATGCAACGCTTCCTGAATGATCACCAACAGAAAAATTTTCTTATGAATGAAGCACCAATTGCCCCACGGTGGGCGCCAAACTGTTTTGGTCAAAAATCACACAAGGATAATGCAACCAAACTCTTTGTAAACAGGGAATGATGCTTAGTGTGATGAACAATGATAAGGATCACTATAATGAAAATTGCACAAGTGACACAAGGATTTATACGAGGAAAAAGCCCTTGATCAATGAATGATCTCCGGCATAAAAAACCTCGGGTGATGGAAACTACCGATCACCAAACTTCAATATAACAAACAATGTTTACAACTTCGGATGATAACGAGCTAGGTACAAGGATCACTATAGTATCGTATGCTAAAGTGTGTGAGAAATGCGTTGTGTCTTCCAAATGCCGAAGAGAGTCCTTTTATACAAGTGTGTGTGGTTCTATTTTAGGCAAATCACCTAACTACTAGCTCGTTACCCCTTTAGAAATAGAAGTAAATTTAGCCTAATTAATTGCCATTGAATTGTGCTGAGTTTCCATATTCTCCCTAACATCCATCTTTGATTATGCATGTGCAAAATTAGCGTGACAGATTCCTTGTTTACGTTGCTAAGACCAAGTCCAACTCGTAATTCCTGCAAAACAACATTAAATCCAAAGAGAACAATCGTTAGTATGGGGATCCTTAGGATGATCCATGATCCTGATCCTGGAGCTCCTCTGAGGATCACTATCTGCCAAAGAAACAAGGATCACTTGTTAGGATACCAAGTAAGGATCATAGGTCATAAAAATCCAGCCCTAACAATCACCTAGGTTCTGCATCGCAAGGATTAGTTCATTGTTATCAACGGAAAAACAATATTCAGAAATTGGAGGATAATCCTCATCATCCTCTTCCTGATCAACAGCATGCACGTTCTGGTTATCAGATCTGTTATAGGATCTGAACTTGTTATTCTTGAACGAGGATCCTTGCTTCTCTTGCTTTGAGGAACCTGCTAATCTCTCCTGGATCCTCTTGTCATCCTCTAGCCGGATGAACCTGAGTGCCCGGGTTCTTATCTCATCTAAGTTCCTGCATGGTGTCATAACAAGATCATCATAGAACAATGAATCCCTAAGCAATCCCATTTTGAAGGCCTCAACAGCCGTGGCTATATCCAAGTTGGGAATGTCTAAGGATTCTTTACTAAATTTGGTAATGTAATCCCTTAATGATTCATTATGACCCAGGGTTATCCTATATAGATCACTAGTTAATCGTTCAAATTTTCTACTACAAGAAAACTGATTATTGAATAAGTTAACTAGATTAGCAAATGAGGTAATAGAGTAAGGGGGAAGACTTAGCAGCCATTTGAGAGCTGATCCAGTAAGAGTGGATCCGAATCCCTTGCATAGGCATGCTTCCTTTAACCTTTCTGGAATTGGATTGATCTCCATCCTCTCCCTGTATTGTGCTATGTGTTCCTCAGGATCCGTCGAACCATCATACAGCTTCATGGTTGGCACATGGAACCTTTTGGGTATCTCAGCATCACAAATTGGTGGTGCAAAACGAGATATCTTATGGCTTCCATCTGCAATCTCCGGGATAGGTTTGACCACTCCTGGAACACTTGATATCATATCCTTCAATTTTTGCAACTCTCTGGCCATGGCATGTGTTAGGGGAGGATTTTCTAACAATTAGTGATCCTTACTTGTTATCCTAATAGTGATCCTTACTTCTGTGACAAATAGTGATCCTCAGAAGACCTTCAGGATCAGGATCATGGATCACCCTAAGGATCCTCATATTAACGATTGTTTGTTCATGTTTCGTATTGTTTTGCAGGAGTAATAGGCTTGACTTGGTTTTGGCAACGTTACTATGGAATATTCCACGGGTATTTCGCACACGTTTGAATGGAAATGGACGTTGTGGAGAACGTGGGAGCATGGCACAAAAGTCGGATAGTTTGTTAGCTTAGTTATCTTTTATTTTTAAAGGGGTGACGAGCTATTTTTAGAACACTTAGCCATTTTCAGCTACATACTGCACTCTCGTACTACTGCACTCTCGAAGCTTTTAGCAAACACTTAACAGTTTTCACACACTTTCACACAATTAACTATAGTGATCCTTGTACCTAGCTCGTCACTATCCGAAGTTGTAAACATTTATTGATTTATTTGAGCTTGGTTATCGGTAGTTTCCTTCACCCGAGGTTTTTTATGCCGGAGATCATTCATTGATCAAGGGCTTTTTCCTCGTATAAATCCTTGTGTTGTTTGAGCAATTTACATCGCAGTGATCCTTATTATTGTTCTTCATTTCAAGCATCATTCCCCGTAACTAAGAGTTTGGTTGCATTATCCTCATTAGATTTTTGACCAAAACAGTTTGGCGCCCACCGTGGGGCAATTGGTGCTTCATTCCTAAGAAGTTTTTCTGTTGGTGATCATTCCGGTTCGTTGCATACAAGTACATGGCTTCATCATTGAAGAATACCTCTACTGCAATGTCTGCGGTCAATTCGTCCCAGGGCATTCCACCTTTGCCTCCACTACCTGCTGGATCTCAGAAAAATGCTGAGAAGAAACCAACTCCCATTTTCTCCAAACCTCCAACTTCTTCTGCTTCTTACACTCCTACTACTAGTGACATGTTTACTTTGATTTTGCAGATGAAGGATCATATACACCAACATGATAAGACCAATGAAAGTATTCTCAAAGAAATCGGAGATCTCAAGAAACAAAAGAAAGCGGCAGAGGATCATTCCCCACTGGTGCCCAGATCTTTGAATTTTGATACTCCGGTGATTACTTCTCAGCCATCGGTGGTTCCAGATGTTCAATATGTGGGTGGACCAAAAGGAGTGCACTATGGATCAAGAATGGTGACTCAGCCATCAGGCTCATATTTCCAGCCAGCAGGATCCTACCCTCAGCATATGGAATCCTTCATGAATTCGGGAGGATACTCAGGAGCGCAGCAGATTCAAGGATCTTCCTTTGTTCCAGGATCATCCCAGGTTCAAGGATCCTCCTTTGTTCCAGGATCATCCCAGGTTCAAGGATCCTCCTTTGTTCCAGGATCATCCCAGGTTCAAGGATCCTCCTTTGTTCCAGGATCATCCCAAGTTCAAGGATCCTCCTTTGTTCCAGGATCATCCCAGGTTCAAGGATCCTCCTTTGTTCCAGGATCGTCCCAGTTTCAGGGATCCTTCCAGATGCCAGGATCCTTGAGGAGTTTGCAAACAGATGTCCATCAGGGAGATTTTATTCCGACGCAGACCATTGCTTCTACTGGCCCTTCGGTCATTCCAGAGCCTCAACAATATGGGTTCACATTTGGTGTTCCTAATTCGAACCCGATGGGAGGTAACACTTTTAATAATTCTCTTACCACTAACCATGGATTCATGCAGGATACAGGTATCAATCACGCCATGGCCAGGGAATTGCAAAAGTTGAAGGATATGATATCAAGTGTTCCAGGAGTGGTCAAACCTATCCCGGAAATGGCAGATGGGATCCATAAGATATCTCGTTTTGCGCCACCAATCTGTGATGCTGAGATACCCAAGAGGTTCCACGTACCAACCATGAAGCTATATGATGGTTCAACGGATCCTGAAGAACATGTAGCACAATACCGGGAGAGGATGGAGATCAATCCAATCCCAGAAAGGTTAAAGGAAGCATGTCTGTGCAAAGGATTTGGATCCACTCTTACTGGATCAGCTCTCAAATGGCTGCTAAGTCTTCCCCCTTACTCTATTACCTCATTTGCTAATCTAGTTAACCTATTTAATAATCAGTTTTCTTGTAGTAGAAAATTTGAGCGATTAACTAGTGATCTATATAGGATAACCCAGGGTCATAATAAATCATTAAGGGATTACATTACCAAATTTAGTAAAGAATCCTTAGACATTCCCAATTTGGATATAGCCACGGCTGTTGAGGCCTTCAAAATGGGATTGCTTAGGGATTCATTGTTCTATGATGATCTTGTTATGACTCCATGCAGGAACTTAGATCAGGTAAGAACCCGGGCACTCAGGTTTATCCGGCTAGAGGATGACAAGAGGATCCAGGAGAGATTAGCAGGATCCTCAAAGCAAGAGAAGCAAGGATCCTCGTTCAAGAACAACAAATTCAAATCCTATAACAAATCCGATAACCAGAACGTGCATGCTGTTGATCAGGAAGAGGATGATGAGGATTATCCTCCAATATTTTTTTTCTGTTGATAACAATGAACTAATCCTTGCGATGCAGAACCTAGGTGATAAAGCCAGATGGCCTAGAAAAAATGACAGACCGGCTGCAACCAAAGATAAATCAAAGTGGTGTGCATATCATGAAGATTTTGGGCATCTAACAGAAGAATGCATTGCATTGAGAAAGGAAATTGGATATTTGTTGAGCAAGGGGCATCTAAAAGAGTTATTGGGGAGAAAGAAGTCAAGGACTCAGGATCCTGAAAGGATCCCAGAGAAAGCTCCAGCCCCTCCAGCGGATGCACAAGTTATAAGCTTTATTTCTGGAGGATCAGACATCTGTGGTACATCCTTCTCAGTAGCTAAAAGGCATGCAAAGGAAACTAAAATGGATAATGGAGAAAGATCTGTCCGAACATCAAGTGTCTCTGAAGGAAAAGTCATAACCTTTGATGAGGATGGTCGTGTTGATATCCAGGATCCTCATCACGATGGTTTAGTTATTACTCTTTTTATTTCTAACCATTTTGTCCGCAAGATCCTTATTGACGGAGGAAGCTTAGTAAACATTATCCAGCTTGATGTTCTAAAGATGATGGGTATCCCAGAATCAGATATCATACCAAGATCCTTCGTGCTCGTGGGATTTAGTGGCGAAACTAAGAATACCCTGGGGGACATTAAACTCCCAATATACATAGAAGGCCTACATTCTTATCAAAAATTTTGTGTTATTGACTGTTTATCTTGTTGTAATGTTATCCTTGGCAGGCCCTGGATACACGATATGAAGGCAGTCCCATCTACCTACCATCAATGTGTGAAGCTTCCTAGTCCTTGGGGAATAGTCAAGATTGACAGTGATCAGCAGGAGGCTAAGAACTGCTACACTTCATCGATGAAACCAGCCTCGAAGTCAAGGGAGCAATAGCAATCAAAGTATCCTCAAAGGGATGTCTTGGAGGCAAGAGAGCAGGATGTTGTAGAAATCCTCATGGATCCTGATGATCCTGAATCCAAAATCTATATCGGATCAGGGATCCTTGGCAGAATGAAAGAAGACCTCGTATCGTTCCTCAAAAGGAGGAAAACTACCTTTGCATGGAAGCATGAGGATATGACAGGTATATCTAAGGATATTATCACTCATAAACTTGGCATTGACTGGTCATTCAAACCAGTCCATCAAAAAAGGAGGAAGTTTGCACCCGAAAGAAACGCCATTATCTAGGAAGAGGTAGAAAAATTGCTCCGGGCAGGTATGATTAGAGAGGTCAAGTATCCAAGATGGTTGGCCAATGTGGTTGTTGTTCAAACGAAAAATGGAAAGTGGAGGGTATGTGTCGATTTCACAGATTTAAATAAGGCATGTCCCAAGGATCCTTTCCCATTACCCCACATTGACTCCATGGTGGATGCAACGGCGGGTCATGAACTGTTAACTTTTATGGATGCTTCATCTGGATTTCAACAAATACAGATGGAACCATCTGATCAAGAGGATACGGCTTTTATGACTCCAACCGGTATATATTGTTATATTGCTATGCCATTTGGATTAAGAAATGCAGGTGCAACATATCAAAGGCTGGTGAATATGATGTTCAAGGATCAGATTGGACAAACTATGGAGGTTTACATAGATGATATGGTGGTAAAATCCATAAAAGCTGAGGATCACCTAAGGGACTTGGAGGAAGCATTCGATATCCTTGACAAATATAACATGAAACTTAATCCTTCAAAGTGTCACTTTGGCATTGAAGCTAGCCCGGAACAAATCAAAGCCTTAGTGAATATCAAGTCTCCTGCCAATGCTAAGGATGTCCAGAGGCTAACAGGCAGGATAGCAGCTCTGAACAGATTTATATCCAAATCCTCAGAAAAGTGCAAAGAATTCTTTGATATCCTAAGGAAGAACAAGAAATTTGAGTGGACTGAGAAGCATGAAAATGCTTTAAGAGCTCTCAAAGATTACCTATCCTCAGCCCCGGCCTTGATGAAACCAGAAAAAGGCGATGTGCTATCCTTATATCTTGCAGTATCCTTAAAAGCAGTAAGTGCAGTCCTTGTTAAGGATCATGAAGGTACACAACATCCTGTCTATTATGTAAGTAAGAGTCTACTTGATGCCGAATCCAGGTATTCACACCTTGAAAAGCTTATTCTTGCATTAATCATGGCATCTACTAAGTTGAGACATTATTTTGAAACTCATGTTATTATTGTTAAAACTAATTTTCCAATTAAGAATGTCCTCAGGAAACCAGAGATGTCAGGAAGGATGGCTAAGTGGGCAGTGAAGCTTAGTGCCTATGATATAAGATATGAGCCCAGTACAACCATCAAATCCCAAGCATTGGCCGACTTTGTGGCTGATTTCAGTAGTGATTTACAAAAAGAAGCTGAGTTAGAAGTCCAGCAGCTAGAAGAGACCAAGGATCCTTGGATACTCTATACTGATGGATCCTCAAATATCAAAGGCACAGGGCTTGGAATACTACTAAAATCGCCACAGGGGGACATAATACCCCACTCTATATCTTGTGAGTTCCAAACCACTAACAATGAGGCTGAATATGAAGCCTTGATTGCTGGTTTGCAAATTGCTAAGCATATGGGGATCAGGTATCTTGAGTTTGACACAGGTACCAAGGGAAGAAAATACAGAAGCTGATGCATTGGCTAACTTAGGATCATCCTTGAAGATCCAGGAGGATATAAGTATCCCTATTATCCATATCTTGGCTCCTGCCATAGAGGATCATGTGGCCATGGGAATAGGAAAGGATTCTGCAATTATCCCTAGTGAGGATACTTAATCTTATTCAGGATCAGGATCATGGATCTCACCAATCATGAGATACCTACAACACGGAGAGATTCCTATGGGAGAAAACCCTAGGGCTTTCAAAATTAAGGTATCTCAGTTCACAATCTTAAATAATATGTTGTACAAGTGATCTCTTGCAGGACCATATTTAAGATGCATTGAGGATCCTGAAGTCCAAGAAGTTTTAAAAGACTTCCATGAAGGAGATTGCGGAAACCACACTGGGGGCAGGGCACTGTTCTCAAGGATCCTAAGGACAGGATACTACTGGCCAACTATGAAAAGGGATGCTGTGGAATATGCTAAGAAGTGTGATCCTTGTCAGAGACACAGCAATATCCTTCATCAGCCGGCTGAATTTCTACATCCTATATCCTCCTCTTGGCCATTTATGAGATGGGGCATGGATATAGTTGGTAAGCTCCCTAAGGCACCTGGTGGAAAAGTGTTAATGCTAGCCATGACTGATTACTTCTCCAAGTGGATAGAAGCTGAAGCTTTTGCCCAAGTCAGAGAAAAGGAAGTTATATCCTTCATTAAAAGAAATATTATAACTAGATTTGGTATTCCTTCTGAAATTATATGTGATAATGGTTCCCAATTTATTGGGGGCAGAACTACTAACTTTTGTGACAGCTGGAGGATTAAGATGATAACATCAACACCAGTCCACCCACAAGCTAATGGTCAAGCAGAATCATCCAACAAGATCATCATCAACAATTTGAAAAAGAAGCTTGGATCCAAGAAAGGGAAATGGGCAGAAAAATTACCTTATGTGCTTTGGGCTGATAGGACAACCCCCAAGAATGCTACAGGCCAGACTCCATTCTCTTTAGTATTTGGGGCAGAGTCAGTGATCCCAACAGAAATGGTGGTTCCAACTGCTAGAACAAGTACCTGTGATCCTGAGGAAAATGATGAGAACTTGGCTCAAGACCTGGATACCTTTGAAGAAATCAGGGATCTAGCTAGGATAAGGATGGCCAGTTATCAACAAAGAATGGCTGGTGCTTACAACAAAAATGTCAGGATCAGGAAGTTTCAAGTTGGAGATATGGTATTGAGGAAAGCATTCCAGAATACCACCAATCCTGCTGATGGAAAGTTGGCACCGAAATGGGAAGGCCCTTATTTGATTGAAGCTGAAGCAGGAAAGGGGGCATATAGATTGCTGACCATGGAAGATGATTTGTTACCAAGAGCTTGGAATGCTGTCCACTTGAAGAAATATTTCATGTGAGCAGGATCCTCATGGCATAGACGATCCTTACATTAGGGGTATCCTTGAAGGATCCTTAAAGCATCAATGATCCTTACTCTGGTAATGTCCTAATCTTGAACTATTTCATTTCCTTATTTTCTCATATAAGGATAAGGATCATGTGTCCTTTATCCTTCTCTCATAAGATTTTGAGTTTTGAAAGTTCAGGAATCCTTAGCAAAGCGTTTATTATCTACAGAAGCAATCCAGTTCCTTGGGTTTAACCCCAGTTATTTGGGCTTGACCCCAGTTCCGCCTGTAGCGCATGATGATCCTGGTATAGTTCAAGGCAGTGGGACCAGTACTCACTTTAGGGGCTGATAATTCCATTGTACTGGCTATACCTAGGATCCTACGTATAATGGTAGACGTACCATACATCCGTTCCTAAGGTTTCTAACGTTTTCACGTTAGCTAAGGTTTTGGCATTATCATGCCACTAAGTTTGGATAGTCGCCAGTTAGGGCCATACTCCAGTTTACAAACGATCCTTGGGCTTGTCCCCAGTTATCCTTGGGCTTGTCCCCAGTTATCCTTGGGTTTATCCCCAGTTGCTAACTCTTGTCTTATATTGGCTTAGTCCCAAGTTATGCTCTATTTCAGGTCCTTGAAATTAAACAACTAGGGATCCTCGATCCTTACTGCTCTCTAAGGTTTATCTTATAGTTATCCTGATTATGGTTAGGATCCTAACTTGGATCCTCAGGTATGATCCTTAACTATTTTTAATTCTATTCATTGTTTATTCGAATAACCCTTATACTTTGACAACTAAACTTATGATCCTTAAAGCATATACTACTTTTTGGGATTTTTCAACTATAGGATATTTGATCATGGATCATATCCTAAATGTTTTCAATCTGACTTATTCAAAATTGCTTATTTAATAAGTGTACATCAAAACAATTGAGAATTAAAGGAACCAAAAGGATAATAACTCAGGATAAGCGACAAAAGATTAAGATTTTATTTATTAACAAAGAGACTAACCCTTCAAAGGTTGTCAAAATTACCTACCCCGAGCATCTACCAGCAATACGTGGCCCGTCCGCTGGGGTAGGTAAAGGGTGTCCATGATAATAGGTTCAAAGTAGTGCAGGAATATAAAGGCGGCAGGATCACAATGGCTTCATCCCCCAAACAGAGGATCCCTCCACCATTTGCAATCCTGCCTATTGTCTGAAGGATCCTAGATCCTTAATCCTAAAAACTATTGTTCGAAATACAAACCATTAAATCGTTCAACAAACTACCATCACACAAAAAAATTGGGCTCCGGCTATGTCTAGAAGTTTCCATCATTGCCCAATCCTGCAGCCTAAACCTTCGCTGCATCACCACCTCCGGCTCCACTTGTTTCACCACCTTCACCCTTGCCTCCAGCCTCAATGGTCAGGATCTCTTCAGCCTCTTCTTCATCCTCCAGTTCAGCCAGCCTTGCCTTCCAGCCCTCCACATCCCAGGTGCTCTTGTCAAAAGCAGGATCCTGAGCTTCCAGGGCCATTTGTAGCTTGGTCTTGTACATTGCTATGGCGGCGGAGACCTTGGCATCCTCGGTGATCTCGTGCCTCTCGTAGTCAAAGTTGATCAACACCTTGGTCGTCTCGTTTCTAGCATTCTGGAGATCTTTCTGAAGATCAGCAATCTTGAGGTCCTTTAGCACTGCAACCTGTTGAAGATCAGCAATCTTGCTATCCTGATCCTCAACATGGCCAACATAGGTCTCAATCTCAGCAAATTTCTGCAAAGAAGACAAAGGATAAGGTCAGAACCAAGTGATCCTCATATCAGCAGGATATAGGAGCAGGGACTGTGATCCTTACCTCACTGAAGTAGTCAAGGAATTGTTGGCGGATCAAGGGGAGACCTTGCAGATCCTCAGCTTCGGAGGCTTTTCTCTTCTTGCCTCCCTTTCCTCTGAGGGGTGCCTTGGGGACCGAAGCTGTCGGGCTGGTAGGAGCCTTTCTCTTGGAGGATCTGACGGTGGTGAGATCGGTGACACTGAACTTTGAAGCAGACTTGGTGGATTTTCCAGCACCTACATAACCAAAACAAGATAAGTATCCTAATTTCACTTATATTTCATTATTTATTTAATTTTTTAAACAAAGATACTTACTTGACATCGTGACAGAACCTGAGGATACTTCCTGAGAATCTTGGGTGGTTATCTTGAAAGATCTTGTTTCAGGATCAAGCCTCTTGAATGCGGCGAGACTCTCTTTAGCAGCAGGAATCAGTCTAAGATGTGAAACGGAGATAGCTGCACAACAAGAAAGCAAAAGAATGTCAGTGATCCTTATATCAAAGGATAAGTTCTCTGGTGATCCTTCTCAGGATCCTCCATCCTACCATGGGTAGCCCACTCCTTGGGTAGATCCTTCCCATCAGGGATAGAATCTCTCTTGACAAAAAAGAAACGTCGCTTCCAGTTGGTATCATTTTTGGTAGCTTTGAAGATCGGGTGTTCCTCACCAGGTTTACGTTTGAACAGATAACGATGGGAACCAAAGGTAGTGAGCTCATACAATTCTCCCAGTTCTGCCATGCCTAAGTCTATTCCCTCCTGCTCGATGATCCTTTCAAGGGTGTACAAAACCCTCTAGATCATCGGCATGGGTTGGATATAAGATATGCCGGTTAGGGAGAAGAAAGATTGGGTGAAAGTTGGAAAGGGATATGTGTAGCCTATGGTGAACGGGGTAACAGGAAACGCAACCCAGTTATCAGAAATATGATCACTGAGGGTGTTGGGATCAAACGATTTAAACACAGTGTTCGCCGGGAAACAGTAGCGGATCCTATCAATTTGCGGATCGGAGAAGCAACATCGTTCTTTTATGGAATCTTCGATGATTCCCTGGCTCTTTAGTGGGCTGTTCTTCGTGTGATCCTTAGATGGGGAATTCCGGAGCAACATTTTGAACGGAATAATGAAAAGAGAAGGAAAATAGAGCAAAAGAAGGAAGAAGATGAATACCTGTTTATCTTCGGAATGCAGTTATAAAGGGAGTAACTCTGGATTTTAAATGCAAACGATCCTATCTATATCTCCTATTTATAATCATGATTCTGCAGGGGTGTCACTTCTATGACGTCATAGTTGCAACAGATAGTTCTACATCAACGGCTATATATCCGTTAAGTTAGTTACGGATAAGATCAAGAAAACATAACTCATTCATTTTACATATTACTCCTTATATATTGGGGGCAATTGTTAGGGGAGGATTTTCTAACAATTAGTGATCCTTACTTGTTATCCTAATAGTGATCCTTACTTCTGTGACAGATAGTGATCCTCAGAAGACCTTCAGGATCAGGATCATGGATCACCCTAAGGATCCTCATACTAACGATTGTTTGTTCATGTTTCGTATTGTTTTGCAGGAGTAATAGGCTTGACTTGGTCTTGGCAACGTTACTATGGAATATTCCACGGGTATTTCGCACACGTTTGAATGGAAATGGACGTTGTGGAGAACGTGGGAGCATGGCACAAAAGTCGGATAGTTTGTTAGCTTAGTTAGCTTTTATTTTTAAAGGGGTGATGAGCTATTTTTAGAACACTTAGCCATTTTCAGCTACATACACTCTCGTACTACTGCACTCTCGAAGCTTTTAGCAAACACTTAACAGTTTTCACACACTTTCACACAATTAACTATAGTGATCCTTGTACCTAGCTCATCACTATCCGAAGTTGTAAACATTTATTGATTTATTTGAGCTTGGTGATCGGTAGTTTCCATCACCCGAGGTTTTTTTTATGCCAGAGATCATTCATTGATCAAGGGCTTTTTCCTCGTATAAATCCTTGTGTTGTTTGAGCAATTTACATCGAAGTGATCCTTATTATTGTTCTTCATTTCAAGCATCATTCCCCGTATATAAGAGTTTGGTTGCATTATCCTCATTAGATTTTTGACCAAAACAGCCCTGCATGAATCCATGGTTAGTGGTGAGAGAATTATTAAAAGTGTTACCTCCCATCGGGTTTAAATTAGGAACACCGGATGTGAATCCATATTGCTGGGACTCTGGAGTGATGGAAGGACCAGTAGAAGCAATGGTCTGCATCGGAATAAAATCTCCTTGATGGACATCGGAACTTCCTGTTTGCAAACTCCTCAAGGATCCTGGCATCTGGAAGGATCCCTGAAACTGGGACGATCCTGGAACAAAGGAGGATCCTTGAACCTGGGATGATCCTGGGACAAAGGAGGATCCTTGAACCTGGGATGATCCTGGGACGAAGGAGGATCCTTGAACCTGGGATGATCCTGGGACGAAGGAGGATCCTTGAACCTGGGATGATCCTGGGACGAAGGAGGATCCTTGTACCTGGGATGATCCTAGAACAAAGGAAGATCCTTGAACCTGGGATGATCCTGGAACAAAGGAAGATCCTTGATTCTGCTGCGCTCCTGAGTATCCTCCTGAATTCATGAAGGATCCCATATGCTGAGGATAGGATCCTGCTGGCTGGAAATATGAACCTGATGCCTGAGTCACTATTGCTGATCCGTAGTGCACTCCTTTTGGTCCACCCACATATTGAACATCTGGAACCACCGATGGCTGAGAAGTAATCACCGGAGTATCAAAATTCAAAGATCTGGGCACCAGTGGGGAATGATCCTCTGCCGCTTTCTTTTGTTTCTTGAGATCTCCGATTTCTTTGAGAATCCTTTCATTGGTCTTATCCTGTTGTTGTATATGATCCTTCATCTGCAAAATCAAAGTAAACATGTCACTAGTAGTGGGAGTGTAAGAAGCAGAAGAAGTTGGAGGTTTGGAGAAAATAGGAGTTGGTTTCTTCTCAGCATTTTTCTGAGATCCAGCAGGTGGTGGAGGCAAAGGTGGAACGCCCTGAGACGAATTGACCGCAGACATTGCAGTAGAGGTATTCTTCAATGATGAAGCCATGTACTTGTATGCAATGAACCGGAATGACCACCAACAGAAAAGTTTCTTAGGAATGAAGCACCAATTGCCCCACGGTGAGCGCCAAACTGTTTTGGTCAAAAATCTGATGAGGATAATGCAACCAAACTCTTAGTTACGGGGAATGATGCTTGAAATGAAGAACAATAATAAGGATCACTTCGATGTAAATTGCACAAACAACACAAGGATTTATACGAGGAAAAAGCCCTTGATCAATGAATGATCTCCGGCGTAAAAAACCTCGGGTGATGGAAACTACCGATCACCAAGCTCAAATAAATCAATAAATGTTTACAACTTCGAATAGTGACGAGCTAGGTACAAGGATCACTATGGTTAATTGTGTAAAAGTGTGTGAAAACTGTTAAGTGTTTGCTGAAAGCTTCGAGAGTGCAGTTGTACGAGAGTGTATGTAGCTGAAAATGGCTAAGTGTTCTAAAAATAGCTCGTCACCCCTTTAAAAATAAAAGCTAACTAAGTTAACAAACTGTCCGACTTTTGTGCCATGCTCCCACGTTCTCCACAACGTCCATTTCCATTCAAACGTGTGCGAAATACCCGTGGAATATTCCATAGTAACGTTGCCAAGACCAAGTCAAGCTTATTACTCCTGCAAAACAATACGAAACATAAACAGCCAATCGTTAGTATGAGGATCCTTAGGGTGATCCATGATCCTGATCCTGATCCTGAAGCTCTTCTGAGGATCACCATCTGTCACAGAAGTAAGGATCACTATTATGATAACAAGTAAGGATCACTAATTGTTAGAAAATCCTCCCCTAACATGACTTTAAAACAGAATTTTGAAAATGTAAAAGAGTAGAAACCTTAGTTACTGATTTATAAGCTTGTACCTAAAATTTAACATCAGTTTGAGGTCTAGATTAAGAGTTACGCTCAATAGCGTAATTAGAAAGTTTTTAGTAATTAAATGGCGTAATTAGCATATAGCCTATCTAAACCCAAATTTTGATACCAAACTTTTTACCCACTGATATAAAATAATAATTTGGGATTTTTGGAGATTTTTATTTATTTTTAGGCTGAACATAACCTAGAGTTCTAAGCTTAATTCGGTAGTTGTCGGTTTTACCCTTTTAGGCTATAAAATGAGTTTTACCAAACCTTTTAATACCAAACCTTTTTCTACTGATCTAATATGATAAATAGAACATTTTAAGCCTTCTGGAATAATAAAAATATCAGCCTTTCTTATAAAACTCAGAAATAGCTCAAAATCGCCTTTTTACGCGTTTTTAGCGCATAATATGTATTAGGACCATTTTAGATATATAAGAATTAATACCTACTGATGTTTTAAGTGAATTTCTATACTTTAGCAGTAAACAAAAGTTTTAAACTCAGATTTCCAGAATTGACCTTTAAACCTTAGGTGAAATTACCAAAATGCCCCTTCGGTGCATAGCATGGTTAGAAATGATAAATTTCACATATAGGTTATACCCTACTGATATAACTTAGTAAATTAAGTATTTTTACTGATTACATAACACCCGAAACTCAGATTTATATTTAAACTCTTTTATAACCTTTTAAATGACCAAAATGCCCTTACGGGGCATAATTTGTGTTTAAATTCATTTGGGGCATAATAGAAGATATCTTACTGATGTCACAACATATTTAAGGCATATTAACTTAGGAAACCTGCATATGACTCATATGGTTACTCGTTACGCACTTTTCGCGTTCGGATCGGCTTATGTAACTAGTTTGCATATATTAGCCGAAACGGATCAAACCATATCATTTTTGTCTCAAAATCCAGAATGTGTTTAAGTTACCCATATTAAACAAGCATACAAGCTTGTCGGCTCAAAACCACATTCTAAACCGGTCTTCGCTTTATCATGCGTTTGAACCATGTCTTCCTTTTGAAAACTAACCGGTCTAAGTCTAGGCTTAATTAAAGACCCGTTAGGATTCTAATAGGTTATTAAGAAACTTCGTTCCAGATTAGGAGCCCAGTAAAAGCTACGTGCACTTGCTGTATTTGATTTATACTTTGCTCCGGTAAATACTCTTAACTTATTTTCCCTATACGGGCTTGGGATACGGTACTATAAAAGTATCGCTTGGTCGGGTGTGTAGTCATTTATATCGGATTGTGATTTATGTATTTACATGACCCGTTTAATATGTGTTATTTGGTGTATGGCCTTTGGGGTTTAAATGACCATGTCCCGGATATCCTTGGCACATTCAAAGAAATGGCCACGGCCTAAGCACGGGGTGTAGGCGTACACCTGACAGCTGCATATGTAAAAACTGGTAGCCCACTTAAAGGAATCTGCCTTGTGGGTATTATACCTGTGGCGTGTCAGTTAATCTAGACCGGCCCTACAAACCGGCACTGATGGACGACAAATAAGTAAAACTGTTTACAAGATTAGTTTTTAATAAATTGGCCCAAGTTATAAAAGATATTTTTGCCTAAGGGTATTCAAACTAATTTTCAAACTCTTTTCAAAATGAGTCAGTTAAGTTGTATTTACCAGTGTAAACTAACATATTTTCCAAAAAGGCTAAGTGCAGGTACTATACATAATAGGCTGGCTACTCTAGGCATCAATAATCAAGTCTCGCAAGCTCTAGATGTCAAAGTCTGTTGAACAATTTTCCTTTTTATTTGATCCGCCAGTGGATCTGTTTCAACTGTTTTGTGATACTTAATATTAC
Source organism: Helianthus annuus (assembly GCF_002127325.2). Classification (NCBI taxonomy): domain Eukaryota; kingdom Viridiplantae; phylum Streptophyta; class Magnoliopsida; order Asterales; family Asteraceae; genus Helianthus; species Helianthus annuus. The sequence goes on along the minus strand of NC_035447.2, from coordinate 118,382,999 downwards.
AATTTATTCAGTTGAAATAAATCTATCTTTTGTTTCCGCTGTGCATTTAAATTTGTGTTGTTTGACTATGATGATATCAACTACGTCATGATAATCCCCACCGGGCCCACCGGTAATACGTGGAAATATCGGGGTATGACAGGTTGGTATCAGAGCAAACACTGAGTGAACTAAACACTAGCCTTTTGTGTTTAATCTCAGTTACACAGTTGCACATTCTCGAGTCTAGACAAAGAACATAGGATTAATCCTAATTCGTTTTATTTTGTTCTTGATTTGTTTCTTTTGTTATTTTTCTGATTAGCCCCTGCATGGGCAAGTCATTTCAGTTAGAAGTCTCGTTTAGGGCAACCATGTACTTGTTTAAATTTTGATGGAACGGTTAGATTTAAAATATCATTACTATTATAAGATCTACCATTATAATAAAATGGCAAAATCTAAAAAGGACAAGACCTAGCCATGTGTCACCTAAAGACAGGGCCAAGATGGTAGTTCCTCAATTAGATTCAGATCCTTGTTAACATCTCAATTTAAGATTGTTCTTCGTTAAATATCAAAAGAATCTTAAAGGTAAAACCTAGTCTAAATGTCGTTGCAGACATGGCCAAGATGGTAGAACCTATTCAAAAGATTCAAATCCTTGGTAACATCTAAAGACATGCTAACATTAGTGACAAAGATGTGATTCGATAAAATCGCATAAGTCATCCTTAAATTGGGTTATTCCAATCTTTCCTTATTAAAATAATCATCCCTTAAGGATGAAGTGTCCACGGGCTATAATTAACGTCCCCTGAGACTAAAGACAGTGGTAGCCTACAACTCCCTGTCAGGAAAAGGTAATGAACTTTGATTCAACCTTAATACCTCGATTCTGTAAAATCCTGGTTTAATAATTAAATCTGTCCATGTGACTTGTCTTTTTGTGCTATTATTAACTTATAATTTAGGGTTATGATAAATGATGTGCACAAAGTGCAACATATAAATTACATCAATTGTGGCTTAAAAATGACCCTTTCTAGTACTAATGTTGGAAAAAGTGTGCTTTTGTCTTCCTTTTGTATTTTCAGGATTAAATGAGCTCAAAATAACAAAAGAAGCAAAAAGACAGCAAAATCTAACATAAATACAAGAAAGGAAACAAAAGCGATATGCCCGACCCCCCGACAACATCTTCCCAAGAAAAACAAAGAAGACTGAAGACTGAACACGCCCCGTGCTTAAAGACAAACCCATACAAGCTTCTACTGCCCACCACGGGGCCGTGCCTAGCGGACACGGGGGCGTCGTCAGCTTCCTGCAGGCGCATTTATTGTAATTGCGAATTACAATTAATGAAGAGAGAGAGTCAGATGGACACGGGGTCGTGCCCAGCGGACACGGAGCCGTGCCCGAGCTTCTGTTCAGCCTATAAATAGGAGTGTTTGGAGCTCTTCCACACCACCTTTCTCACACTTCACCCACCACCCACCACCATCATAACACCATCATCCACCACCATCATCCATTGTCCTTCATAGAGTGTGTGAGTCGTCTCGGGATCCAAGATTGATCGTAAGAGTTCTTGACAATCAAAGGCCATGTTTGCCTAAGTCTCTTCATCACTTGGTGAAGACAAGTGTTTAGTGTAATACTTTTTATTTTTAATCTTTTGCACTTTTTAATTGGTTTTGTATTAATGACTTTAATTACTAGTTTCTTATGTTGAAGGTGATTCTTCCTTATCGTTTGTCCGTGGTGTCTTGGCATTATTTTACTGTCTATATAAAATAAAAGATTTTCACCATTCTCACACTTGGCACACCACCTTTCTCACACTTCACCCACCACCCACCACCATCATAACACCATCATCCACCACCATCATCCATTGTCCTTCATAGAGTGTGTGAGTCGTCTCGGGATCCAAGATTGATCGTAAGAGTTCTTGACAATCAAAGGCCATGTTTGCCTAAGTCTCTTCATCACTTGGTGAAGACAAGTGTTTAGTGTAATACTTTTTATTTTTAATCTTTTGCACTTTTTAATTGGTTTTGTATTAATGACTTTAATTACTAGTTTCTTATGTTGAAGGTGATTCTTCCTTATCGTTTGTCCGTGGTGTCTTGGCATTATTTTACTGTCTATATAAAATAAAAGATTTTCACCATTCATATCTCCACGGTGTATATGGAGGTATGTTGGTTACCTGGTCGGGGGTTAAGGGAACGGTTTGGTAAGAGTCTTGCCATTGTTCAGTGTATAGATCCTGCAAAGGACCTAGGTCAAATTTAGTAGGACCTCCTTCAATGCCCAAAAGGTATTGGATGGCGGGGGATCAAACTCTTTGATCCCCTCATAAGTTAAACTACTATTAAAACTTTAACCCAGCTACTTAGGACTGTATCCCTGCTGACTCAGACTACTTAGCTGAGGGTAACGTCACCTTCAAAAGAGGGGCCTGCCACATTATGCATTAATAACTTAATTAATTATCTTTCAATAATCCGACCCTTTAAGATTGTATCCTTGCTGACTCAAACTACTGGGTTGAGGCTAACGTCGCCTTCAAAAGAGGGGCCTACTACAATAACTAAGTTAATCTCTTAAACAATGTAAAAGTGCGAAAATAATCAAAGGTTACACTACACATGAGTCGGATCCAAGTGATTCATCTTGTCTATCTGTTTTTACTTTTATTTTTCAGCATTTTAGTTAGTTTTATTTTCTTAGTTTAAAACCTTTTTCTAACATTTTGATTTGATTAGACGTTGAGGATAAACCGGTACTAAAAGCTCTTTTGTCCTTGGACGACCTCGGTATCTTACCAACACTATATGATGTGCACAAAATGCAACATATAAATTACATCAATAATGGCTTAAAACTAACCCTTTTTTAGTACTAATGTTGGAAAAAGTGTGCTTTTGTCTTCCTTTTGTATTTTCAGGATTAAATGAGCTCAAAATAACAAAAGAAGCAAAAAGACAGCAAAATCTAACATAATTACAAGAAAAGGAACAAAAGTGATATGCCGACCCTCCCGACAGCATCTTCCCAAGCAAAACAAAGAAGTCAGAAGACTGAACATGCCCCGTGCTCAGCGAGCACGGGGCCATGCCCAAGAAGCAGCAGAAAAGACAAACCTATAGAATCTTCTACTGCCCACCACGGGGCCGTGCCCAGTGGACACGGGGGCGTGGTCAGAGTGCTGCAGGCGCATTTATTGTAATTACTAATTACAATTAATGAAGAAAGAGAGTGTCAGACAGGCACGGGGCCGTGCCCAGCGGACACGGGGCCGTGCCCAGGCTTTTGTTCAGCCTATAAATAGGAGTGCTTAGAGCCATTTCAACTCATCCCTTGGCACACCACCTCTCTCACACTTCACACACCACCCACAACCACCATAACACCATCATCCACCACCATCATCCATTGTCCATCATATAGTGTGTGAGTCATCTCGGGATCCAAGATTGATCGTAAGAGTTCTTGACAATCAAAGGCCATGTTTGCCTAAGTCTCTTACATCACTTGGTGAAGACAAGTGTTTAGTGTAATACTTTTTATTTTTAATCTTTTGCACTTTTTAATTGGTTTTGTATTAATGACTTTAATTACTAGTTTCTTATGTTGAAGATGATTCTTCCTTATCGTTTGTCCGTGGTGTCTTGGCATTATTTTACTGTCTATATAAAATAAAATATTTTCACCATTCATATCTCCACGGTCTATATGGAGGTATGTTGGCTACCTGGTCGGGGGTTAAGGGAACGGTTTGGTAAGAGTCTTGCCATTGTTCAGTGTATAGATCCTGCAAAGGACCTGGGTCAAATTTAGTAGGATCTCCTTCATTTCCCAAAGGTATTGGATGGCGGGGGTCCAAACTCTTTGACCCCCTCATAAGTTAAACTACTATTAAAACTTTAACCCGGCTACTTAGGACTGTATCCCTGCTGACTCAGACTACTTAGCCGAGGGTAACGTCGCCTTCAAAAAAGGGGCCTACCACATTATGCATTAATAACTTAATTAATTATCTAACAATAATCCGACCCTTTAGGATTGTATCCTTGCTGACTCAAACTACTGGGTTGAGGGTAACGTCACCTTCAAAAGAGGGGCCTACTACAATAACTAAGATAATCTCTTGAATAAGTGCAAAAGCGCGAAAATAATCAAAGGTTACACTAACACACGAGTCGGATCCAAGTGATTCATCTTGTCTATCTGTTTTTATTTTTATTTTAATTTTATTTTTCAGCATTTTAGTTAGTTTTATTTTCTTAGTTTAAAAATCTTTTTCTAACATTTTGATTTGATTAGACGTTGAGGATAAACCGGTACTAAAAGCTCTTGTGTCCTTGGACGACTTCGATATCTTACCAACACTATACTATGTCCACGATGGGTGCACTTGCCCATATGTGTGTTTAGTGTTAGTAAATATCGTGTTTTATAAATTTAAAACTTGGCTAAAAAGTGTAAAAAGGGCTTAAAATATATACCTAAAAATATAACACACTTCACGCACATCAAGTTTTTTGGCGCCGTTGTCGGGGACACAAGGATTTTAAGAAAGTTAGGAATCAACGGCCTAATCATTTTTTTTATTTCCTTTTATTTTTTTAGGATTTTCTTAGTTTTTCAGCTTCAGCAGAACTCAGCACGGGCCGTGCCCGCTGAACACGCCCCGTGCTCAAATCATTGGAACTGGCAATCTTGTTTTAAGTCAGACAATAAGCTGCACACGGGGCCGTGCTCACTCAACACGCCCCCGTGCCCAAGATTCAGTTACTAAAAACAGAACCGTTAGATCCCGGCGGTTGGTAATTTCTGACACAAACATGAGTGATGGTAATTCTTTTTACTTTCGGCACTCTTATGGTACGTGGTGTCGATTATGTGGTGGCAACCATAAAGAATTAGAATGTTATTTTCTAAATTATAAGCCCCACTATATAGACCCATCGTCTCCTTATAACCTTAAGAGGGGCGAAAGTAAAAATAATCACTATCTCTCCCTCGAATGCGCCCAACCGGATATTCTAGGAGAAATGCTCCTTGACGAGATAATTCAATTAGAAAATCTAATTCTTAATTGGTTAAAAGAGCTTAGGAAGGATTTCATTGATTCATCCCAAGACGATGACCAAGAAGAATTGTTGGAGTCGCATGAAAACAACCTCGTTGTTTCCGATCTTACCTTCAACTGTAGCACAGACTTGGACGATAGTCGTCCCTGTGCCAATTGTGCCGTGAAGGCCTCTCCATCGACTTCGTTCGGTGCATACACAGACCTGAGCGATTCGGCATATACCTTCTTTAACGAGAGCCTGGAAAAGCGTTGGACTTGTCCACCTACAATAAACATAGGAATTACCCTCACCGACAACCTCTTGCGTTCTCGTCTTAGCCTAGAGCAATTAAGGTACCTTAGGCACTTTGGGGTTGTTCCAACCAGTAAGGAACCACCCGATATAAATAAGTTCCTTAGTAAATAGACAAACTTCATAATCAGTTCTCTGACACGAGGCCGTGTCCAGCCAACACGCCCCCGTGCCCACCAAAAATATTCCCTCCTGACCTTACGTCAGAATACGAACAAATTGTGTCAGAATCTTGCCTGCACACGGGGCCGTGTCCAGCCGACACGGGGACGTGTCCAGCACGCTGTCGTTTTCTATAAATGCAGCCAAGAATTCTGCACATTTGGACCATCCAGGGACAGAGATTTGAAGGAATCTTCTCTCCTACCATCCTAGGTATGTTCTAAAAGAAGGTTCCAACAACTATCTTGTCCTTTCCTCTTTTATCCATTTCCTTCTTCTTCATCTTTCTCCAAAAACCTCCATTAAAGTTTGAGGTTTCAAACTTTATGGCAAGGATTATTGAGTTTTGTTCAAAGAATTTTGGTAAAAATAAGTTGTATAACATTGTTTTAAGTTGCTTTTGTTCAAAAAAGCTTCACAAGTTAAGAAAATAACTTAGAACTTCAAGATTCCTTGTCTCAAAATTCTGCAGAAAGATGAACACGTGGCCGTGCTCATTGAGCACGGGGCCGTGTCCAAACCACTGTTTCAGCAAAATAAGCTATTTTCAGTTTATTTTCGCAGAATGTCAAGTGAAAACAGCGAGACATCTTCCGTGCATTCATGAAACAGTCGAAGAGGGAGAAGGCCTTCCATTGAGGCTACACTTGTACACTATGTCGTAGCGTTAAGGGAAGCTCTCGATGAAATGACTTCAGTAGAGGAGGTCCTAATTGACCGTATCAACTATCTTACGGTGGGGCTGGAGAATAGCTTTCAAGAAATTAACCTCTTGCACCAGAGGTTAAATATTCTTGTAACACCTCCAACGGAACCCGTCCTCCCTCAAGAGGATTGGAACCTAGCACTTGGAGTAAACAACCCTACCGGGTGGGACGACATTCCAGCGGAACCTCCCCTTGAGAATTTACAAGAATTCCCGATGGAAGTCGCAACTCCTCAAACCAACGCTAACGAGCCCTCTTTTCTCCTCCCAAGGGAGATAGAGGAGTGGCTCACCGACATATGAGGAGTCCATGCCCGGAAGAAGGAGTTCTATAAAGCCACATCCAACCAAGACTATTAGCTTCTTGGAAATTTTGCTAATTAAAATAACTTGTAGGCTAGAACTCCATGGTTTATGCTTCTTGTGCTTGCTTATCTAACTTAGTAGCATTTTAGGACTATGTATCTCTCTATGGTTTTTAATGAAATGATGGTTTTAAGGTTTGGATGGTGTTATAATAAATAAAACACACTCGGGATGGTCAAGGATAACAAGGGGAACGAGAAACATAGCCCCATGCACGAAAACAGGGCCATCCGACAACAATTTCTTCATTACAGTAAGCTCAGCACGGGCCGTGTCCAGCCAACACGGCCCCGTGCTGAACATCCTGCAAAAAATTGCCCAGTTCAGGTAACTGGACACGGGCCGTGTTCGCTGAACATGCCCCCGTGTCCAGGCTTCTGTTTCTTTTCTTTAATTTTTGTTACTGGCATCTGAACACGGGGCCGTGCCCGGTCACCACGAGGTCGTGTCAAGACTGCCAGTAACATAAAATTTTGCTTTTAACACCATTTTACACATTCAATCAACCTAAAAACTTATTTTTGGGACACATTGAGGACAATGTGTAATTTAAGTGTGGGAGGGATGCTAAAATCTTGAATTTTGCAAAGTCCTAATAACAAGCCTTACACAAAACTCTATTGGAACCGCTAATCGCCCCAAATTTTTTCAAAAATTTTCATTTTTTTTACTTGTCTAAGTTTAAGTTGGGAATTCAAAGTCAAACAAGGTTATATTTTTATAAGTTTACAACCGATAGCGTCGTGATAAAAAGAACCAACATAAGAAAATTATGAAACGGCATGAAAAGCTTAGTTAAAATTTGATTATATATGCTTGCTCACATAAAAACCCATTCCCACAAAAGTGAGTTTTGAGCCTTTATTGAGCATACAAATATACATCTTTACACTAAATGCTCATTTTTCGTTTCTTGTGTGAATAGCCGCTTGGTTCTTACGACTCTAGAACTTGCCGCGACAATTCATTCCCGGTCCTTACCAACTTAAACCCAAGTAAGTAAATGATGGAGGAATTAGGACTAACCCTTTTTTTTCTACACCATTATTTTTCATTTTTTTTACCACCTACCCAAAATCCCCCTAGTTAACCCCTTTGAGCCCAAACCTTTTCATTTCTTAACCCAAAACCCTTTTACCCACCAAAACCCCTTTTTCATTTTTAACCCTTTATTTTAGTAACAAAGCTCGGTTTTCGTGTGACTTCCTTAAAATAATAACAATAATAATAATAATAATAATAATAATAATAATAATAATAATAATAATAATAATAATAATAATAATAATAATATAATGATGATGAAGATGGAAACAAACAAATCAAGCTCCTCAAACAAAAGCTTGTTTGAATAAATACTTCATCGAAAAAAAAATTAAAAAGTCACAAAAACAAAATGTTTTACGAAAACCGATGCTTTTTACGCCTTTCGCCCTTTTCTACTAACCACTAACCCAACCACCCACCTTTAGCCCAAGCCTAACCCTTTACCCAAAAAGTCCTCTTGATATTTACAAAGGTATAAAGTTAAAAAGGAGGAGGATTGATTGCTTGGCAAGCTTATAGTAGGAGTAAGTTCCATGCCGCTCTCGAGTGATTCACTAAAAATACACCTTCGGCCGAGTGTGAGTGATTTCCCCCGTGAGGTATGTGAACTTGTGTATAAATGGAATTTTAAAGAGGTATGTTATGCCTTAATACATAATGTATCTTATGAAATGTTTTTAATAAATCATGATGAAAAGGATTGTAAATAAATAAAAATAAAACCTAAACGATCTTGGAAAATCCCGACACTCTATGACAAGTCCAAAAACCTTCTCTTCTACCCATTCCATTTGGGAGTGAATAAAGCCACATTATAAAGAGTTTTGCTTTAGGCAAGCAAAGATTCAAGTGTGAGGGTATTTGATGTGCACAAAATGCAACATATAAATTAAATCAATAATGGCTTAAAACTAACCCTTTTTAGTACTAATGTTGGAAAAAGTGTGCTTTTGTCTTCCTTTTGTATTTTCAGGATTAAATGAGCTCAAAATAACAAAAGAAGCAAAAAGACAGCAAAATCTAACATAGTTACAAGAAAAGGAACAAAAGTGATATGCCGACCCTCCCGACAGCATCTTCCCAAGAAAAACAAAGAAGTCAGAAGACTGAACACGCCTCGTGCTCAGCGAGCACGGGGCCGTGCCCAAGAAGCAGCAGAAAAGACAAACCTATAGAAGCTTCTACTGCCCACCACGGGGCCGTGCCCAGCGGACACGGGGGCGTGGTCAGAGTGCTGCAGGCGCATTTATTGTAATTGCGAACTACAATTAATGAAGAAAGAGAGTGTCAGACAGGCACGGGGCCGTGCCCAGGCTTCTGTTCAGCCTATAAATAGGAGTGGTTGGAGCCATTTCAACTCATCCCTTGGCACACCACCTCTCTCACACTTCACCCACCACCCACCACCACCATAACACCATCATCCACCACCATCATCCATTGTCCATCATAGAGTGTGTGAGTCGTCTCGGGATCCAAGATTGATCGTAAGAGTTCTTGACAATCAAAGGCCATGTTTGCCTAAGTCTCTTACATCACTTGGTGAAGACAAGTGTTTAGTGTAATACTTTTTATTTTTAATCTTTTGCACTTCTTAATTGGTTTTGTATTAATGACTTTAATTACTAGTTTCTTATGTTGAAGGTGATTCTTCCTTATCGTTTGTTCGTGGTGTCTTGGCATAATTTTACTGTCTATATAAAATAAAAGATATTCACCATTCATATCTCCAAGGTCTATATGGAGGTATGTTGGCTACCTGGTCGGGGGTTAAGGGAACGGTTTGGTAAGAGTCTTGCCATTGTTCAGTGTATAGATCCTGCAAAGGACCTAGGTCAAATTTAGTAGGATCTCCTTCAATACCCAAAGGTATTGGATGGGGGGGGGTCCAAACTCTTTGACCCCCTCATAAGTTAAACTACTATTAAAACTTTAACCCGGCTACTTAGGACTGTATCCCTGCAAACTCAAACTACTTAGCCGAGGGTAACGTCGCCTTCAAAAGAGGGGCCTACCACATTATGCATTAATAACTTAATTAATTATCTAACAATAATCCGACCCTTTAGGATTGTATCCTTGCTGACTCAAACTACTGGGTTGAGGGTAACGTCACCTTCAAAAGAGGGGCCTACTACAATAACTAAGATAATCTCTTAAATAAGTGCAAAAGTGCGAAAATAATCAAAGGTTACACTAACACACGAGTCGGATCCAAGTGATTCATCTTGTCTATCTATTTTTATTTTTATTTTAATTTTATTTTTCAGCATTTTAGTTAGTTTTATTTGCTTAGTTTAAAAATCTTTTTCTAACATTTTGATTTGATTAGACGTTGAGGATAAAACGGTACTAAAAGCTCTTGTGTCCTTGGATGACCTCGATATCTTACCAACACTATACTACGTTCACGATGGGTGCACTTACCCATATGTGTGTTTAGTGTTAGTGAATATCGTGTTTTATAAATTTAAAACTTGGCTCAAAAGTGTAAAAAGGGCTTAAAATATATACCTAAAAATATAAACACTTCACGCACATCAAGTTTTTTGGCGCCTTTGCCGGGGACACAAGGATTTTAAGAAAGTTAGGAATCAACGGCCTAATCATTTTTTTTATTTCCTTTTATTTTTTAGGATTTTCTTAGTTTTTCAGCTTCTGCAGAACTCAGCATGGGTCGTGCCCGCTGAACACGCCCCGTGCTCAAATCATTGGAACTGGCAATCTTGTTTTAAGTCAGACAGTAAGCTTCACACGGGGCCATGCTCACTCAACACGCCCCCCTGCCCAAGATTCAGTTACTGAAAACAGAACCGTTAGATCCCGGCGGTTGGTAATTTCTGACACAAACATGAGTGATGGTAAATCTTTTTACTTTCGGCACTCTTATGGTACGTGGTGTCGATTATGTGGTGGCAACCATAAAGAATTAGAATGTTATTTTCTAAATTATAAGCCCCACTATATAGACCCCTCGTCTCCTTATAACCTTAAGAGGGGCGAAAGTAAAAATAATCACTATCTCTCCCTCGAATGCGCCCAACCGGATATTCTAGGAGAAATGCTCCTTGACGAGTTAATTCAATTAGAAAATCTAATTCTTAATTGGTTAAAAGAGCTTAGGAAGGATTTCATTGATTCATCCCAAGACGATGACCAAGAAGAATTGTTGGAGTCGCATGAAAACAACCTCGTTGTTTCCGATCTTACCTTCAACTCTAGCACAGACTTGGACGATAGTCGTCTTTGTGCCGATTGTGCCGTGAAGGACTCTCCATCGACTTCGTTCGGTGCATACACAGACCTGAGCGATTCGACATATACCTTCTTTAACGAGAGCCCGGAAAAGGGTTGGACTTGTCCACCTACAATAAACATAGGAATTACCCTCACCGACAACCTCTTGCGTTCTCGTCTTAGCCTAGAGCAATTAAGGTACCTTAGGCACTTTGGGGTTGTTCCAACCAGTAAGGAACCACCCGATATAAATAAGTTCCTTAGTAAATAGACAAACTTCATAATCAGTTCTCCGACACGGGGCCGTGTCCAGCCAACACGCCCCCGTGCCCACCAAAAAGATTCCCTCCTGACCTTACGTCAGAATACGAACAAATTGTGTCAGAATCTTGCCTGCACACGGGGCCGTGTCCAGCCGACACGGGGACGTGTCCAGCACACTGTCGTTTTCTATAAATGCAGCCAAGAATTCTGCACATTTGGACCATCCAGGGACAGAGATTTGAAGGAATCTTATCTCCTACCATCCTAGGTATGTTCTAAAAGAAGGTTCCAACAACCATCTTGTCCTTTCCTCTTTTATCCATTTCCTTCGTCTTCATCTTTCTTCAAAAACCTCCATTAAAGTTTGAGGTTTCAAACTTTATGGCAAGGATTATTGAGTTTTGTTCAAAGAATTTTGGTAAAAATAAGTTGTATAACATTGTTTTAAGTTACTTTTGTTCAAAAAAGCTTCACAAGTTAAGAAAATAACTTAGAACTTCAAGATTCCTTGTCTCAAAATTCTGCAGAAAGATGAACACGAGGCCGTGCTCATTGAGCACGGGGCCGTGTCCAAACCACTGTTTCAGCAAAATAAGCTATTTTCAGTTTATTTTCGCAGAATGTCAAGCGAAAACAGCGAGTCATCTTCCGTGCATTCATCAAACAGTTGAAGAGGGAGAAGGCCTTCCATTGAGACTACACTTCACACACATCAAGTTTTTTCGGCGCCGCTGCCGGGGACACAAGGATTTTAAGAAAGCTTAAAATCGACGGCCTAATCTGTTTTTCAAAACTTTTTCAAACGCGCGCACCTTTTTCTGCATTTTAGTTTAGTTTGCATTTACAGTAGCCTGAACACGGGGTCGTGTTCACTGAACACGGGGCCGTGCTGCATATTTTTCATTAAACACCCAGATACAGAGTCTGAACACGGGGTCGTGCTCACTGAACACGCCCCCGTGCTCAACGAGACCAGTAACTTTTATTAAACGCCCAGATACAGACCCTGAACACGGGGCCGTGTCCACCGAACACGGGGCCGTGTCCAGCCTCTGTTTCCGTCTTTATTTTCTGTTTTCTGGTCCCGAGACTCAGTTGTGGTCTGTTGAGTGATCCCTATGGATCAATACTCAGGAGGCTACAACTACACCTATGAGGAGGATAATTATATGAGAGACTATTGCACTAATTGTGGAAACCCGCACTCGGTACAATACTATAACTTATTTCAACCATCCAATTCATACAACTATTATGAGGAGCCCAGGTACGAGCCATCGACTTCATACACATCTTATGAAGACCAAAGGTATGAACCTTCTCCCTCATACTCATATTTTGATGAACCAAGGTATGAACCCTCATACTCATACTTTGAGGAGTCAAGATATGAGCCACCACCTTCATACACTTATTATGTGGAACCATGGAGTGAACAACCCACCTCATATGAGTACTATGAAGAACAAAATTACGACCCTTATCCATCATATACTTACAATGAAGAACAATGGTATGAACCATCTACTTCATATGAGTACTATGAGGAACCAAGGATCGAACAACCGGATTCAAGCTTTGAGGATCCCGATCCTTTCTCTATCACCAAAGTAACCGATAGGATATTAGAACACATTAAAACTATCGAACGTTGCATAAAAGAATCTCGCGCAAGGGAAGAGGAGTCCCGCGCAAGAGAAGAATTAAATAAAGAAATGATAGTTGAAGAGTTAAAAATGGAAGAACAAATAAGTGAAAAACCGACACATGAGCTAAACAACGAAAAAGGTGAGGCCGATAAAGTTAAAATTCAAGAAGAGTCTTATTTTGAAGAAATTAATCTTTTGTCGCCTTCTTTCGAAAATCATTGTTTAGTATCAACTCATGCTAAGTTTTTAAAAGAGTTAAACACTAACACTAAAATTGAAGAAATGGTAAGTGTTAAGTTAACTAATGATCAAACTTTGCTAATAAAAGAAGACCCTTTTGAAATTAACATTACACCGGTTCCATGTTTTTTTTTTCAAAATTCATTTATTAGTAACATCACCTTTGATAAGGATCTTTGTGTTAACATAATGCCTAATTACATTTTTGAAAAATTAAGTATTAGTGATTTTGCTCCACTTCAAATACCCATTTTTCTATCCAATCGGAGAGTAATAAAATCAATCGGTGTAGTTGAGGACGTCTTGGTTCAAACAAATCAAATGGTTATTCCAACCGACTTTGTCATCCTCGATGACGCTCCTCTAGTGTTGGGAAGACCTTTTGTAAAAATTCACGAAGCTTTGAAAAACCAGAAATTTAATAATCTACCTCTTCAATTAGGGGCATTCAAAAGAAGCATAGATCTTGAGCGTTCAATGAAATATCCTTTTGGTAACAATGACTCCCTAATTGAAGATGAAGATGAGCCACCCGATATAGGTGAAAAGATTGACCACTTTGTTTAAGAAGAGGTCGCCATAGAACAAACCTTTAAAGTTCTTGATCTAGATGAGCCCCAAAATAAGGAGTCTCCTAAAGACCCGCCCCTTGAGCGCAAAGAACTTCCAAAAGGTTTGGAATATGCTTTTCTAGACAAAGATGGTAATTCACCAGTAATTATTTCGTCTAAATTAAATAGTGTAGAAAAAGAAAAATTAATTAAACTTTTGAAAAAACATAAAAATGCGATCGCTTGGAAGCTTGTAGATATAAAAGGAATAAGCCCTTCCATGTGCACGCACAAAATTCTGATGAACGATGACTACAAACCGGTAATACAACCACAAAGGAGAGTAAATCCAAATGTCCAAGAAGTGGTTAAAAATGAGGTCATCAAACTACTTGACGCCAGACTTATTTATCCTATCTCCGATAGTCCATGGGTAATTCCAGTCCAAGTAGTCCCAAAGAAGGGAGGTATGACGGTAATAACTAATGAAAAGAATGAATTAATACCAACAAGAACCGTCACAGGATGGAGAGTATGCATAGACTATAAACGATTAAATGAAGCAACAAGGAAAGACCACTCTCCTTTTCCCTTCATTGATCAAATGTTAGAACGACTATCCGGTCATAAATTTTACTGTTTCTTGGATGGTTTTTCAGGTTACTTTCAAGTTCCAATAGCACCTGAAGACCAAGAAAAGACAACTTTCACATGCCCCTATGGAACTTTTGCTTATCGACGCATGCCATTTGGTCTATGTAATGCCCCTGCAACATTCCAACGTTGCATGGTGGCCATTTTCCATGATATGATAGAAAAGACAATGGAAGTCTTCATGGATGACTTTTCTATCTTTGGAGATTCATACGACCAATGCCTCGATAACCTCGAACGAATGCTATCCCGATGTGAGGAAAATAACCTCGCCCTTAACTGGGAAAAATACCATTTCATGGTAACAGAGGGAATAGTACTCGGTCACAAGATCTCGAGCGAAGGAATGGAAGTTGATCGAGCAAAAATAGACACAATTTCTCGATTACCTCCACCCTCTTCCGTTAGAGCAATCAGAAGTTTCTTAGGGCATGCCGGATTTTATAGACGGTTTATCAAAGACTTTTCAAAAATTTCAAGACCTCTAACAAAATTACTTGAAAAAGATGCGCCTTTCATCTTCGACAAGGATTGCAATCAAGCATTTCTAACCCTTAAGGAAATGCTAGTCAATGCACCTATCATGATAGCGCCCGATTGGAAATTACCTTTCGAAATCATGTGTGATGCAAGTGACTTTGCCATTGGAGCAGTCTTGGGACAAAGAAAAGAAAAGCATTTCCACCCGATTTATTATGCTAGTAAAACACTTAATGATGCACAAGAGAATTACACAACCACTGAAAAAGAATTACTAGCTGTGGTATTTGCTTTTGATAAATTTCGTTCTTACCTTGTTCTTTCTAAAACTGTAGTCTATACAGATCATGCAGCTATCCGATACCTCTTCAAGAAACAAGACGCAAAACCCCGTTTGATCAGGTGGATTCTACTCCTCCAAGAATTTGATATTGAAATCAAAGACAAAAGAGGGGCAGAAAACACAGCAGCAGATCATCTTTCGCGCCTAGAAGACCCAGCTTTGGAGGCAACCAAGGACGAGCAAATCAATGAAAAATTTCCAACAGAGTCCCTGGAAATGGCGGAATGTAGACAAGAACCATGGTATGCCGACTACGCTAACTACTTAGCTAGCGGTATAGTCACCAAAGGATGGGCACATCACCAAAGAAAAGAAATTCTTTGCTGATGTAAAGCATTACTTTTGGGAAGACCCTTATCTTTTCAAAATATGTGCCGACCAACTCATCCGAAGGTGCGTACATGGCAGCGAAGCACGAAGAATTCTCCGCCATTGTCATGAAGGTCCATATGGAGGAAATCATGGTGCCGCTAGTACCGCACAAAAGGTATTTGATTCAGGATTTTATTGGCCGACCATTTATAAAGATGCGCAAAGTCTTGTCAAGACATGTGATGCTTGCCAAAGATCAGGTAATATTTCTTCCAAAAACGAAATGCCACAAAATGGCATTCTCATTTGTGAAATTTTTTATGTGTGGGGACTCGATTTCATGGGACCTTTCCCACCGTCAAAAGGAAACAAATATATACTTGTGGCAGTCGATTACTTGTCTAAATGGGCCGAGGCCGAGGCACTTCCAACAAATGATGGAAGAGTAGTGGTAAGATTTCTGAAAAAATTATTCTCTCATTTTGGAACATCAACTCGAAAAAATCTTAACAAGATATGGGGTCTATCACCGGGTCTCAACAGCATATCACCCTCAAACAAACGGACAAGCCGAAGTGACTAATAGAGGTTTAAAACGAATACTTGAAAAAACCGTAGGTTTAAATAAAAAGGAATGGGCCAATAAATTAGATGATGCTTTATAGGCTTTTCGAACTGCTTATAAAACCACTATAGGCACAACCCCATATAAGCTCGTCTATGGAAAAAGTTGTCATTTTCCAGTAGAAATAGCTCACAAAGCCTACTGGGCAATAAAAAATGTGAACTTAGATATAGAAATTGCAGGTAAAAATCGATTTTGTCAAATAAATGAATTAGACGAATTAAGGAATTATGCATACTCTAACTCGAAAATTTATATGGAAGAATGAAAAATTTACGCGACAGATACATTAAACCTAATGAATTTCGAGTGGGAGATCTGGTTCTATTGTTTAATTCACGACTTCGATTATTTCCGGGTAAACTAAAATCTAGGTGGCCAGGACCTTTTTCCATCACCCATATTTTTCCTCTCGGTGTAGTAGAAATTAAATCTCAGAATGGAATTCCATTCAAAGTCAATGGCCAACTGTCACGGCCCCCGGCCCGGTTTGACCCGTTCCAGGAGCCGCGGGACAGAAATCCTGCGGTACTTGATTGATAAAACATGTTTGAAAAAGGTTGAAATGCTTCTCCTGCATTTTTCCTGAATTACAGCAGATCACCTGAAACATGTTTGAAAAAGTTTTGTCAGCGGGGAAATACTGAGTGAATTATTCTGGTTATTGGAAAATGACACATTTATTATAATTCACAGTGGTAAGATCTTTTACAATGTTTCTGATATCAACCAATCTACCCACAGTACTTTACCACTCGACCCATTGGCCCACCTGTCCAATGGTGTCTGTGATTATGGTCATATCACCCAATGGCTGCCCCAATGGTGACGATTATCAAGTAATGTGCACAATACCCCACATACCGGCTGTAATTTGGTGATTACATAAACTTAATCACTGTAAGTTATAATTCTGAAAATAATTTGGAGTATTGTAAAACAGTTAACAACTCACAAACTGTGAGAAAAGAGTTTATAAAAGAAGAATAACTCACATTGCAGATTTAGTACTGACAGAATATGATTTTAGCCCTGTTAACCTAATTTCAACAATAATGCACACAAAACAGGGTTAGTGATCAATACAGCAGTTACGATAACTCACGAGATCAAATTCTCACAATGAATGACAAAGTGCGATACTTTAACTCATTTATCGAATTGACGACAAACGACAAAGTATAATACTTCGACTCATTTATCGAATTAACGACAAACGACAAAGTATAACCCAAAGTGGGCGGCACTTAGACATTCTTTGGATATATTGATCCCGGAAAATGAATCGTGATAGTGATCGAGTAATTACCCTGTTCCGCGGCAACGATTCGATATTAGTGTGTGTTTTCAGACTATTTCTATCATAACTCGAAGTGAATTTGGAATTTAAACGTCAAACCAACGCAGAAGTTCCAGTCCCACAGCCTACTATTTATAGTTAGAAAATCACCCCCCTCGTGCCACGAGGGTCCTCCTGTTCCTGTCGCGTGGCGCGACAGGCCCTAGTCTACCCTAGGTTTGCTTCGTGTCTCAGTAGCTTGGCTGAGTTGGTTTCGTGTAATTTTAAGTTTTTGACAGCAAACTGTTTAGATTTTACCGAGTAGGGTTTTACCCCCCCCCCCCCTGAGTTTTAGGGGCCCTGATCCTGATTCCGATTGTTACGAAAATTTTAGGGTTTATGCGGAATCACGTGGGTTTCTCAATTAGGGTTTCCTTAATAGATACTTAACCTACTAAGTATAAATTTTTTAGAGAGAATTGTTACATCCTCCCCACCTTAAGAAAAATCTCGTCCTCGAGATTCACTGAAATAGATGAGGATACTTGCGCTTCATTTCGGATTCCAGTTCCCAAGTGTATTCTGGTCCTCTCTTGGAATTCCATTTGACTTTCACCAATACGAGTCGTTTGTGTTTGAGAAACTTGATTTTCCTATCTTCTATTTGTAAAGGTTTTTCTATGAATTTCAGCTTCTCGTTAACCTCTCTGTCTTGAAGAGGTACTACCAGAGATTCGTCTGATAAACATTTCTTGAGATTGGATACATGAAATACATCATGTACTCCAGCTAGTTCTTCTGGTAGCTGTAAGCGATAAGCAACTGGTCCAATTCGTTGAATCACTGAAAATGGTCCAACATATCGGGGACTCAGTTTTCCTTTCTTACCAAATCTTACAACATCTTTCCAAGGAGATACTTTCAGTAGTACTTTGTCTCCTATTTGGAATTCAAGTGGTTTGCGACGATTGTCTGCATAGCTTTTCTGGCGATCTCTGGCTGTTTTCAATCTATCCTTGATTTGAGTTATCTTGTCTGTGGTTTCTTGCACAATTTCCGGACCTGATAATTGACTTTCTCCTATTTTCGCCCAACATACAGGCGTTCTGCATTTGCGTCCATACAGTGCCTCGAATGGAGCGGCTTCAATACTTGAGTGATAACTATTGTTATAGGAGAATTCAATTAATGGTAAATGGTTATCCCAATTACCTCCAAAGTCAATTACACATGCTCGGAGCATGTCTTCTAGAGTTTGGATCGTCCTTTCACTTTGTCCGTCGGTTTGTGGATGATATGCAGTACTCAGATTGAGTCGGGTTCCCATTGATTCTTGGAAACTTGTCCAAAATCGGGAAGTGAAACGACTATATCTATCCGATACAATGGAGAGCGGGACTCCATGTAAGGATACTATTTCATCCACATACAGCTTGGCTAATCTTTCCATGCTAAAGGTTTCTTTTATTGGTAGAAAATGAGCTGATTTGGTTAATCGATCCACGATTACCCAAATTGCATCATTACCTTTTCTGGTTTTGGGTAACTTAGTAACAAAGTCCATTGTTATGAGTTCCCATTTCCATACAGGCATTTCTAACTGTTGTAGTAAACCTGAGGGTTTCTGGTGTTCGGCTTTAACTTGTGAACAGGTTAAACACTTAGATACGTATTCAGCTATATCCTTCTTCATTCCCATCCACCAGAAATTCTTTCTTAAATCTTGGTACATCTTATTGTTTCCAGGATGTATCGTATACCTAGATATATGAGCTTCTTCTAAAATTTTCGATCTTAAATTTCCTTGTTTAGGTACCCAAATTCTACTTTTGTGAAATTTCCAAATTCCATCATTTCCTTGTTCCAATTCTTTTAGGTAACCTTTCATTCCTTCGGCATCGTCCTTGATTGCCGTTTTCTGGATTTCCTTCACTTGTTCCCTTAAATCTACTTGTAGATTTATTCTAAGAGCACGGACTCGCCTTTGTTTTTCATGATACTTACGACTTAAGGCATCGGCTACTACGTTGGCCTTTCCTTCGTGATATTGAATATCACAGTCGTAATCACTCAAGACTTCCATCCACCTTCTTTGCCTCATGTTTAACTCTTTTTGCCCGAATATATACCTTAAACTCTTGTGATCTGTATAAACAGTAAACTTACTTCCATACAGATAATGTCTCCAAATCTTAAGGGCAAAAACTATAGCTCCTAATTCTAAATCATGAGTCGTATAGTTTTCTTCGTGCTTTTTCAATTGTCTGGAGGCATACGCAATTACCTTCTTGCGTTGCATTAACACACATCCGTATCCTAATTTTGAAGAATCGCAATATACTTCAAAATCTTTTGTTCCTTCTGGTAAGGTTAAGATTGGCGCATTGGTTAATTTCTGTTTTAGAATTCGGAAGGCTTCTTCTTGTTTTGGTCCCCACTCAAACTTAGTGGCTTTACAGGTTAGCTTAGTTAATGGTACAGCTATCTTGGAAAAATCCTTAATAAACCGTCTATAATAACCGGCTAAACCTATAAAACTTCTAATTTCCATTGCAGTTTGGGGAACCTTCCAGTTGGTAATTGCTTCTATCTTAGCAGGATCTACGTGAATACCTTCATGATTTACCATGTGTCCTAAGAATTGCACTTCTTGTAGCCAGAATTCACACTTCGAGAATTTAGCGTACAACTTTTCTTTTCTTAACAAAGTTAAGAGTGCATGCAAGTGCTGACAATGTTCGACTTGACTTTTGGAATAAATGAGTATATCGTCAATGAACACGATCACAAATTTATCCAAATATGGTTTACAGATTCTGTTCATCATGTCCATGAATGCAGCTGGGGCATTGGTTAATCCGAAGGGCATGACTGTAAACTCATAATGACCATACCTAGTTCTGAAAGCAGTTTTAGGTATGTCCTCTTCTTGTACTTTCAACTGATGATATCTGGATCTTAAGTCTATTTTAGAGAAATACCTAGCTCCTTGTAATTGATCGAAAAGATCATCAATCCTAGGTAATGGGTATCGATTCTTAATTGTAACCTTATTCAATTCTCTATAATCAATACACATTCTCATTGATCCATCTTTCTTTTTCACAAACAACACTGGTGCACCCCAAGGGGATGAACTAGGTTGTATAAATCCTTTGCTTAGTAATTCATCTAATTGCTTCTTTAATTCTAGCATTTCGGTGGGAGCTAATCGATAAGGTATCTTGGTTATCGGTGTAGTTCCTGGAATTAGATGAATCCTAAATTCTACCTCTCTATCTGGTGGTAACCCAGGTAAATCTTCTGGGAATACATCTGGGTATTCTGACACTACAGGGATTTCCTTAAGTTCTTTTCCTTTAGTACAAATGATTACTGAAATCATATATACTATTCCTTGTTTCCGTTCATAATTAGCAACTTTTATTACTGATATGAACTTTAATGGCTTCCGAGGTTTATCTCCTGAAATCTTAATTACCTTTCCCGTAGATGCTTGAATTTCTATAGAGTTCTGATCACAAATGATTTGAGCATGGTTGGCTATTAACCAATCCATTCCTAACACAACATCAAACTCAGCTAATTTCATAGGCAATAGGTTTGCAACGAATTTGTGACCTGAGAGTTCTATTTCTACTTTTTGCAAAACCTGATTAATTTCTACGGAATTCCCATCTGCAGTTTCAACTGTAAAAATCTGTCTAACGGTAGTTAATGGTAACTTAAGAGCTTGACAGAATGAAGTATTTATAAAACTTTGGTTTGCACCAGAGTCAAATAATACTTTTGCATAGACGTAGTGAACTAAAAACGTACCGGCTATCACATCTGGAATGAGCTCGGCTTCTTGAGTAGTTAGCTGAAAAGCTCTGGCATTCTTTTTAACAGTTCCTTCAACTGATTTGCCCTTGTTATCAGTGATTTTGTTCAGTTTAGGGCATTCGGTTTTGTAATGTCCTGTTTCCCCACAGTGGAAACAGGTTACAGTTTTCTTCTTACAGTTTTCTTCACTATGGCCTACAGATTTGCAGAAGTTACAAATTGCATTGCATTTTCCAAAGTGTTTCCTTCTGCAATTTCTGCAAAATGGCGGGGTTGAAGGTTGTCTCATTCCTTTCTTCTTGAAATTACTACTATTACCCACCCTAAATCCTTGGGTAATTTTCTGAGCCAATTCTTTCTTCCTATCTTCATCTCTTGTGCGTATCAGTTCGTCGGTTAGGGTATTAGCTAATTCTACTGCATCGTCAATAGTACGAGGTCTCGCAGCCTTAACGATATTGCGAATTTCGCTAATTAATCCCCAAATATATCGAGAAATGAGTACCGGTTCTGGCGAAGCCAAGTTAGGTACCACTCTCGCATATTCGAAGAATGTCGAAGTATAACCACGACAATCTACCCCTGTCATTCGATGATTTAGGAACTTATTTGCCATTTGTTCCTTCTCATACTCAGGACAGAATTTTCTTTCAACAAGATTCTTAAATTCTTCCCAAGTCATAGCATAAGCCACTCGTCTTCCTTTTGCCTGCAGTACGGTGTTCCACCATTCTAGTGCTCCTTCCTTAAACAGATTTGAGGCATACATGACTTGATCTTCTTCAGCACATTTACTTATTGCAATTACTGCTTCGGTTTTCTCTAACCATCGCAGTGTTGCAGTTGCTCCTTCGTTGCCTGCAAATTCAGCGGGTTTACAAGCAAGGAATTCTTTGAAAGTGCAACCAGGTGTTGCAGCTTTTCGCTTCTTAGGGTGCGGCGTGTGCTGAGATTCATTATCATGATTTATATGACCATTGCCCCCGTTTATACTATTACTGAAATTATCTTCGATAGTATGTTTACTAGGAACGATATGTTGCGGATCGTTTGGACTTTTGATAGCAGCAACGAATTTTGGTATTGCGTTGGCTATCCCTTGAGCAACCATGTTTTCAATATCTTGTATGGTCATATATTGATCTTCTGGGTGTTGCTCCGATTGATTAACTTCATTTACTGGTTCGTTACCATTATTTGCCATCTGATAATAATTTATTATAAGTAATTAGCAATTAGCAGTTTATACAAATAATAGAACAATTTATAACACATAAAGTCAAAATTATCGATTTCTCGATTCCATTTTATATCAGTATAGTATGCATCAATACACACCGATATTTTACAATGTTTTATTCGTTATGTTACAACTGGTTTCACTATTTACTTTTACTATTATACAAAGATAGCTTCACCACCCTCCTACTTGTCATCCTAAAAACGAAGTTCCCTCTCGTCATACTTCCAGGCAATCTGTCCCCCTATCTCCCTAATTCTATTCCCTGCATCCATCAACTCCTCACCGAAATGGCGAAGTTCAGCCAGATTTTCATTGCTCATTGGTGGATTAGGTAGGGGTTCTGGGTCAAACTGTGGAAGAAAGGAATAAGGGTCGTTGACAATATTTTGGAATTGCCAATCATTTGTCTACCATTCTTCCATTTCCCCAGGTTGGAAGTGTACTATTGGATCTGGTATTGCTGGTCCAGTATTCATAGGAAGTGGATTTTCAATAGGATAGGTAAAAATATTCGTATTGACAGGCTGTAAAGTATCACAGTTGGCCAATAGAATATCTATCTGCTCCTGAAAAGTTAACCTTTGGTTTTGGTTGGAATTTTCCCCAATTTCTACCTGAGTTGGTCTAGAACCTTGCCCTATTTCTGTTTCTATTTCTTGAGAATATTTATCAAACTGTTCCTCCATTAGCCTAGACTCGTCATTGGCTTCAGTTTCCTTTTCTTGCTGATTAGGGTTTTCCTGGGTTATAATTGCCTTTCCTTTTCCTAAAGGGTCGTTATTTCTAGGAGGTTTTGTAACTGGCTTTTTCTTACGTATGCGGCTTCCCCATACATAATTTTTCTTTTTCTTTCTTTTTGGTTTGGTCAATGATGGAGTAGGAGATTTTATAGGTTGGTCCACATCAGCCACATATCCCGTAAATTCATGAGAAACTTCTATATTCACTGGGTACAGATTGAGGTTCTGAAAAGCTTCAGATATCTCGTTCATCCTGTGTAGCATATATGCAAAATGCACAAAATATCAAGTTAAAACTTTGGAGCAAAGTTTAACAAATAAACATGGAAGTTTTATTGCACACTATTTGCACAAAATACAGGGGAACATACTCAGATTTATTTTACTAAATTTTATTTATTTACTTATTGGGAAGTGTTGCTCGCTAAATTTAGGGCATCTAGAGATTTGCATGTTCTGCTACAGTGGCTAACATATACAAATTTGCCCATTTTTCATCGAGTTTATCTTCCCAAGGTGATTTCTTAAGTAACTCCTGGGTTTCCTTTTTAATCTTCTTTTCTCTGATTTGCTCCTTACTTTTCTTAATAATCATATTCCTTTTTCTAAGAGAAAGCGGATATTCATAATTTGCTTTTTGCACAAATATTCCTTCTTCAGGAATTGTAGGGAGCTTTGAAATTTTAGTTTTGGACGAACTTCCTTCTTCGTAAATTGATCTATCTAATTTAAGATAGATATTTTGCAACTTTTGTTTACCCATACTGTAACTAACAAATAATCAGTTAAAAGCACATAAACACATAATCACGTAATAGTAATCAGGAAAATTAAGTATCGTTTAAATACTTAATTAGCTTAACTTAGTGGCTCTGATACCACCTTGTTTCTGTCACGGCCCCCGGCCCGGTTTGACCCGTTCTAGGAGCCGCGAGACAGAAATCCTGCGGTACTTGATTGATTATGAGTTTAGCAGCGGAAAATTTATTTACAGGATCGGCTAAGTTAAAACTTTTCCCGATTATTTTATTTCACAATTCGGGATAAACCCCGACAATTTACAATAATAAGATTTTACTGATAAAACATATTTCTTTATTTTATGTTGAGCCACTATCTTAAGCTTGAAATGCTTCTCCTGCATTTTTCCTGAATTACAGCAGATCACCTGAAACATGTTTGAAAAAGGTTTTGTCAGCGGGGAAATACTGAGTGAATTATTCTGGTTATTGGAAAATGACACATTTATTATAATTCACAGTGGTAAGATCTTTTACAATGTTTCTGATATCAACCAATCTACCCACAGTACTTTACCACTCGACCCATTGGCCCACCTGTCCAATGGTGTCTGTGATTATGGTCATATCACCCAATGGCTGCCCCAATGGTGACGATTATCAAGTAATGTGCACAATACCCCACATACCGGCTGTAATTTGGTGATTACATAAACTTAATCACTGTAAGTTATAATTCTGAAAATAATTTGGAGTATTGTAAAAAAGTTAACAACTCACAAACTGTGAGAAAAGAGTTTATAAAAGAAGAATAACTCACATTGCAGATTTAGTACTTACAGAATATGATTTTAGCCCTGTTAACCTAATTTCAACAATAATGCACACAAAACAGGGTTAGTGATCAATACAGCAGTTACGATAACTCACGAGATCAAATTCTCACAATGAATGACAAAGTGCGATACTTCAACTCATTTATCGAATTGATGACAAACGACAAAGTATAATACTTCGACTCATTTATCGAATTAACGACAAACGACAAAGTATAACCCAAAGTGGGCGGCACTTAGACATTCTTTGGATATATTGATCCGGGAAAATGAATCGTAATAGCGATCGAGTAATTACCCTGTTCCGCGGCAACGATTCGATATTAGTGTGTGTTTTCAGACTATTTCTATCATAACTCGAAGTGAATTTGGAATTTAAACGTCAAACCAACGCAGAAGTTCCAGTCCCACAGCCTACTATTTATAGTTAGAAAATCACCCCCCTCGTGCCACGCGAGGGGTCCTCCTGTTCCTGTCGCGTGGCGCGACAGGCCCTAGTCTACCCTAGGTTTGCTTCGTGTCTCAGTAGCTTGGCTGAGTTGGTTTCGTGTAATTTTAAGTTTTTGACAGCAAACTGTTTAGATTTTACCGAGTAGGGTTTTACCCCCCCTGAGTTTTAGGGGCCCTGATCCTGATTCCGATTGTTACGAAAATTTTAGGGTTTATGCGGAATCACGTGGGTTTCTCAATTAGGGTTTCCTTAATAGATACTTAACCTACTAAGTATAAATTTTTTAGAGAGAATTGTTACACCAACGGCTGAAACTCTATCAAGGATCCATTGAGGATGAAGAGGAAGAGATCTCGCTTCAAACGGTCGACGAATAGAGGCATCCACATCATACCTGGTATGTTACGAACAAGTGGGTAAACATCGAATTCGGTTAGTCTTTTAACCAAGTTTTTGGGAAAACAGGGCACTCACACGAGCACTAAAAAAAATTTAAAAACTTTGCTCGGCACGGGGCCGTGTCCGCGCAACTGTCGGGATAAAACCCACTTTTCTTATCAGTTACACCATTCCACACGCCCCGTTTCCCCGAAAAACGCTCTGGTCCAGGCGATTTTCCGCAGATTTTCGACGTCTCCTCTCATTCTAACAACATCAAGGTATGATTCTATCATCATTAGTAGTTAGATTAGTTACTTTCATGTAGTTAGAACATCAAAAATTTGGAGAAAAATCTAGGGTTCTTGAAGTTCATCCGGATCAAACCTCAAATTTTTGCAATAATCTGTTAGTATTAGTTTAGATTAGTGTAATGGGAAGTAAATAAACTTGTATTGTTGATAGATTTGCCCGATTTCTCATGAAAACCCCAAACCGTTGTTTTTGAACCGAAAAAGATGAAATTGAAAGGGTAAACGGTTTGTTTTGGGAAAAACAGCACTTGGGGTTTCATTTTCGGAGGAAACCGCACCTACTTGGCCAAAAATTTTCAGATTTTTGGGACCGGGTCGAAAAATGCAATTTTTGAGTAACAGACGCCTGGACACGGGGTCGTGCCCACTGAGCACGGGGCCGTGTCCAGCTAACTGTTTGCAGTTTCTTCCGAAAATCTCATTGTTTCGTGCTAACTTTTGGTGTATTCTTTCAGATGTCGAAGAAGTTCACAAGATTCAACGCAAATGAGCTCGATGCTAGAGCCAGATATGACACACTTCAAACAAGACCCGAAGAATACCCAAGGCAAGCATGCACGGACCTCTTAGCCATGGTGAACCAACTTGACCGGTTCAACAACCTCGTTACCAGCCCACTAAGGGTTTCCTTAACCACTCGACTACGATCGGTACACGAGTGTACCATGGAGTTCTACAGCACCTTCACTTTTAACTCAAGGTGCGATCCTTTCGACAATGAGGGTGTTGCATTTCGGTGTGGTGGAACTAGGTATTCGATCTCTATGGCGCAATTCGGGGCAATAGTGGGGCTGTATACGGAGGAGGATTCGGGAAGTGAAGAAAACACTGGAGGAATGCGAGAGTTGGATGAGAATGAACGCCAAGCCGCATGGGCTCAGGTTGGGGAAGGGTTCTACAATCCGAGCAGTACTAAGAGCACTAAGCTAAGGGATCCGGTCTACCGCTACATTCATAGGCTCCTTGCTTACTCTCTTAGTCAGAGGCATGACAGCAGCGGCGTTGTTGGGTTAAGAGATTTGGTAGTCCTTCACTGCATTCACAACCGAAGACCCCTCGATATTCCATTCCTCCTACTCCGGAACATGCATCTGAACCGGCTTGCTCATGCACCAGCCCCTATTTTCTTCGGGGGATGGGTGTACCGCCTCTTCAAGCACTTCACGCGCATACCTAGGTCTTTCGAAAGGAGCCCATGGTCAGGACGGGTTGATGTGCACATTTTTCGCGCCATGAACCTAATCTATGAGGCGAAAGACGGATCGGTAAGCTTTCAGAGGATGCAAGGCCATGCATGGAACCAGCAAGAGGCGCTAGTCCTTCACGCTCCACCTCCCCATTACCAGTACCAACCCCATGGTGAACCAGGCCCGTCCTCCTCACAAGGAGGTGGTTTTCCTAACTTTCAGAGTTTACATGATCTTTTGCAGGAAAACCTTATGTGCACCAGGAACACCTACAACCTCGCCAACAACACATACCACCGAGTCGGAGCCATTCAAAGAAACATTACCAATATCCAAGAAGACATCGGAAGCATCCGGGAGTACATGGCGGGGCATGGGGGAGGAGGTGACGACAGTGATGAAGACATGGACTAGGCGGGTGGAGTAGGAGTAGGAGCGGCTGGTTGGTGATCCCACAGGTTAAAATCCCTTTCTATCGAACAATTTCCGGCCTGCGTGCCGAAGTGTTGAACAATTTACTTTTCCTAACTTATTTTTATTTTCTGCTTTTGTTTTTAACTTGATGGTTTGGATGTTTAACTTGGTAATTTAGGACGTTTGGTATTGTTTGGTGTGGTATTTACTGATAAAACAGGTACAAACGAGGCTTAGAGTGCTAAACGTTAGTACTACTAAAGCCAGGACAGGAAAACCGGAGAAAGAAACTTGTTTTTCAGCCTTGCAGACTGTCCACACGGGGTTGTGTCCGGCCGACACGCCCCCGTGCCCACCTCCCAGATCTGCTGTTTGTTCAACTTCTGCAGATTTTTGCCAGACACGGGGTCGTGCCCAACCAACACGCCCCCGTGTCCATCTTCTGTAAGTTTTCGTTACTGGCAGTTGAACACGGGGTCGTGTCCAACAGACACGGGGCCGTGTCCAAGATGCCAGTAACATAAAATTTTGCTTTTAACACCATTTTACACATTCAATCAACCTAAAAACTTATTTTTGGGACACATTGAGGACAATGTGTAATTTAAGTGTAGGGATGCTAAAACCTTGAATTTTGCAAGTCCTAATAACAAGCCTTACATAAAACTCTATTGGAACCGCTAATCACCCCAAATTTTTTCAAAAATTTTCATTTTTTTACTTGTCTAAGTTTAAGTTGGAAATTCAAGTTCTAGCAAAGTTATATTTTTACAAGTTTACAACCGATAGCGTCGTGATAAAAAGAACCAACATAAGAAAATTACGAAAAGGCATGACAAACTTAGTTAAAATTTGATTATACATACTTGATCACATAAAAACCCTTTCCCACAAAAGTGAGTTTTGAGCCTTTAACGAGCATACAAATATATATCTTTACACTAAATGCTCATTTTTCGTTTCTTGTGTGAATAGCCGCTTGGTTCGTACGACTCTAGAACTTGCCACAACAATACATTCCCGGTCCTTACCGACTTAAACCCGAGTAAGTAAATGATGGAGACATTAGAACTAACCCCTTTTTCATTCTACACCATTATTTTTCATTTTTTTTACCACCTACCCAAACTCCCCCTAGTTAACCCCTTTGAGCCTAAACCTTTTCATTTCTTAACCCAAAACAATCACCCTTTTTACCCACCTAAACCTTTTTATTTTTAAACCTTTCTTTTAGTAACAACGTTCGGTTTTCTTATGACTTATGTTGAAGATATATATATATATATATATATATATATATATATATATATATATATATATATATATATATATATATATACATATATATATATATATATACATATATATATATATATGTATATATTTATATTATATTGATGAAACCAAACAAACAAACAAGTTCATCAAAAATAACTTTGTTTGAAAAAATTGGTTCATCAAAATAAAATAAAAATGTGAAAAATAAAAAGTCTTTCAAAAACCGGCGTTTGTTACGCTTTTCGCCCTTTTACTGACCACTAACCCAACCACCCACCTTTAGCCCAAGCCTAACCCTTCACCCCAAAAGCC
Source organism: Helianthus annuus (assembly GCF_002127325.2). Classification (NCBI taxonomy): domain Eukaryota; kingdom Viridiplantae; phylum Streptophyta; class Magnoliopsida; order Asterales; family Asteraceae; genus Helianthus; species Helianthus annuus. The sequence goes on along the minus strand of NC_035447.2, from coordinate 118,353,988 downwards.
CTCTTGATATTTACGAAGGTATATAGTTAAAAAGGAGGAGGATTGATTGCTTGGAAAGCTTATGGTAGAAGTAAGTTCCATGCCGCTCTCGAGTGATTCACTAAAAATACACCTTCGGCCGAGTGTTGAGTGATTCCCCCGTGAGGTATGTGAACTTGTATATAAGTGGAATTTTAAAGAGGTATGTTATGCCCTAATAAACACTTTATCTTATGAAATGTTTTTAATAACATGACAAATAGGAGTGTAAATAAATAAAATAAAACCTAAATGATCTTGGAAATCCCGACACTCTATGACAAGCCCAAAAAAACCTTCTCTTCTACCCATTCCATTTGGGAGTGAATAAAGCCACATTACAAAGAGTTTTGTTTGAGGACAAGCAAAGATTCAAGTGTGGGGGTATTTGATGTGCACAAAATGCAACATATAAATTACATCAACTGTGGCTTAAAACTAACCCTTTTTTAGTACTAATGTTGGAAAAAGTGTGCTTTTGTCTTCCTTTAGTATTTTCAGGATTAAATGAGCTCAAAATAACAAAAGAAGCAAAAAGACAGCAAAATCTAACATAAATACAAGAAAGGAAACAAAAGTGATATGCTCGACCCCGACAGCATCTTCCCAAACAAAACAAAGAAGACAGAAGACTGAACACGCCCCGTGCTCAGCAAGCACGGGGCCGTGCCCAAGAAGCAGCAGAAAAGACAAACCCATAGAAGCTTCTACTACCCACCACGGGGCCGTGCCCAGTGGACACGGGGGCGTGGTCAGCTTCCTGCAGGCGCATTTATTGTAATTGCGAATTACAATTAATGAAGAGAGAGTGTCAGATGGACATGGGGTCGTGCCCAACGGACACGGGGCCGTGCCCGAGCTTCTGTTCAGCCTATAAATAAGAGTGTTTGGAGCTCTTGCAACTCATCCCTTGGCACACCACCTCTCTCACACTTCACCCACCACCCACCACCATCATAACACCATCATCCACTGTCCATCATAGATTGATCGTAAGAGTTCTTGACAATCAAAGGCCATGTTTGCCTAAGTCTCTTACATCACTTGGTGAAGACAAGTGTTTATTGTAATACTTTTTATTTTTAATCTTTTGCACTTTTTAATTGGTTTTGTATTAATGACTTTAATTACTAGTTTCTTTTGTTGAAGGTGATTCTTCCTTATCGTTTTTCCGTGGTGTCTTGGCATTATTTTACTGTCTATATAAAATAAAAGATTTTCACCAATCATATCTCCACGGTCTATATGGAGGTATGTTGGCTACCTGGTCGGGGGTTAAGGGAACGGTTTGGTAAGAGTCTTGCCATTGTTCAGTGTATAGATCCTGCAAAGGACCTGGGTCAAATTTAGTAGGACCTCCTTCAATGCCCAAAAGGTATTGGATGGCGAGGGTCCAAACTCTTTGATCCCCTCATAAGTTAAACTACTATTAAAATTTTAACCCTGCTACTTAGGACTGTATCCCTGCTGACTCAGACTACTTAGCTGAGGGTAACGTCGCCTTCAAAAGAGGGGCCTACCACATTATGCATTAATAAATTAATTAATTATCTTTCAATAATCCGACCCTTTAGGATTGTATCCTTGCTGACTCAAACTACTGGGTTGAGGGTAACGTCGCCTTTAAAAGAGGGGCCTACTACAATAACTAAGATAATCTCTTAAACAAGTGCAAAAGTGCGAAAATAATCAAAGGTTACACTACACACGAGTCAGATCCAAGTGATTCATCTTGTCTATCTGTTTTTACTTTTATTTTTCAGCATTTTAGTTAGTTTTATTTTCTTAGTTTAAAACTTTTTTCTAACATTTTGATTTGATTAGACGTTGAGGATAAACCGGTACTAAAAGCTCTTGTGTCCTTGGATGACTTCGGTATCTTACCAACACTATACTACGTCCACGATGGGTGCACTTGCCCATATGTGTGTTTAGTGTTAGTAAATATCGTGTTTTATAAATTTAAAACTTGGCTAAAAAGTGTAAAAAGGGCTTAATATATATACCTAAAATATAACACATTTCACGCACATCAATAAAGATCCTGAATATGTAGATATTTAGCAAATTAACCAAAAATAGTTATTAAAACCATGGTTGATAAATCGTCAAGAAAGATAGTACTGTATAGGCTTCTATATAAACCCTGTCCTTCTTTCCTTATGTAGCAATTAAAGCTACATGGCTAGGTCAGAAGAAGGAAACAGTCATCCGGTAGAAAATCATGAAAATACTAAGATACATGTGACCGGAGCAGAACTGCAAGCACTGATAGATAATGCTGTTGCAAAAGCTATGGTGTCACACCCCGATTTCCACGTGTCTCACCGGTGGGCCCGGTGGGGGATTACCGTGACGATGTTGGCAACAATATAGTCAAACCACACAATTATATAATGCACAGCGGAAGCATAAGATAAATATATAAACTCAACCTCTGGTTGTAATATCAAATGTATTACAGAAGTTGAATATATCCACAGCGGATCAAAATAAATAAATGTTGTTCATTCAGATACGGCATCGAGTTTACGAGACTATTCATGATGCTTAGGCAGCTAATACCAGCCAATTTCGTACAGTACCTGCACTTAATCTTTTTGGGGAAAATACGTCAGTTTACACTGGTAAATACATTCAACTGACACATTTGAAAATGTTTATTAAAATTGATTTGAATGCACAAGGCACAAATTCTTTTATAACTTGGGAAAATTATAATAAAATCTTGTGAACGTTTTACATGTTCTTTTATGCGTTCAGTAGCCCGGGTCGTGCCGGGTTAAAGATTTATAGACACACCACGTTTGCGTAAAACCGTAGTATAAAAACCAACGGCTACGTCTTTTAATTTAATGTCGACACTTTATACCGGGTGTACGCCTACACCGGGATGTCGATGGTCGTGGCCATTTCGTAAAATGATGCCAAGGATATCCGGGACAACGGTCATTAAACCCCCCAAAGGCTTATAAGCAACAAAACTGTTTAAATGAGCCGATCATATTATTTAATTAACCACCTAAGCGATGGAAGAATATAATGCTCAATCAAGCGGTATTAATATACCGTAACCCAAGCCCATATAGGGGAAATAAGTTAAAGTATTTACCTTTGCAAGTATATTTCCTTAATTGGATTAAATCACCGATAGCTTTTACTGGGGCTCCTAATCTGGAACGAAGGTTTTAATTAACCTCTTAGAATCCTAACGAGTCTTTGTAATGGTCGTAGCCTAGACCGGTTGGTTCCGATATATATATAGATATGGTTTAATCGCGCGAAAAGGCGAAAACCGAGAATGGAGTGTGATTCTGTCCCAACAAGTTCAGAGACTTGTTTTATATGGGTTAATGGTTCACACTCTGGATTTTGGGGTTCAAATGATATTATTTGACCCGTATCGGCTAAATTATGAAAACTAGTTCCATAAGCCGAACCGTGCGCGCAATAGGCGAAACGGTTAATCATGAGAGTCGTACGCTTATTTCCTAAGTCAATATGCCTTAAATGGGTTGTGGTATCAGTAGGATACCTTCCGTGACGCCCGTAACGAGTTTAAGTTAATATTAGGGCCCGTAGGGGCTTTTCGGTCATTTTAAAGACTTTAAAAGGGCTTCTCGAGTTCTACAGGAAATCTGAGTTTCCCGAACAGCTTATAAAGTTTAAAATACTTTATTTATTATTTAAAATCAGTAGCAACTGGAATCGGGTCAAAAGACCTTGTAGAACTCATGTTTTGGCCGAAAAGGGCATATTCGGTATTTACCGAACCGTAGCCATAACCGCAGGTTATGAGCGAGGTAAAAATTATTAAAAATCTTTAAAATTCCCAAAATATTATTTTAATACAGTGGGTAAGAGTTTTGGTGACGAAATCTTGGTTTAGATAGGTGTTATGCTAATTGCGCCGTTTATTACAAAAGTTTATTTAAATTGCGCTAATTAGCATAACTCTCATTCTAGACCTCGGATTGACGTGAAACTTTAAGGACATGCTTATAATTTAATAAGCAAGGTTATGGTCCTTTCACGTGTCTGAAATACTCGTTTTATTTTATAAAGGCCGTTACGGTCAACTTTTAGGCGAATGACGGAAATGCGCAAAAGACTCGGATAACTCATGAACCGATCACAGAGGTTTATACTGACATGTGACCTGGTCCTAAGAGAGTCCTAAGGTATATTTATACCTCACTAAAACGGGTCAGAACTGAAGTCAAAGCAAAAGTCAAACTTTTGCGACATTCGGCTCCGAACCGGGTCAATATAGCAAATGGTCGATTCAAACGAGCGCAAACAAGTTTATATACTTAATATCATGTTTTATAAGTGTCAAAACAGGTTTCATAACATATACATTACAGATTATGCGTAAATCGCTAAAATAGCTTTCTGTTGACTTTTTAACCGCACGTTTGACTCGATTTTTGACATAGTTAGAGTGGTGATCAGGGGGAACCTTTTTAGAGGTTTATTACCCACGTAATTACCTACTCAAAACTACTTTTGATCCATCATAAGACTGAACCATTTGCAAGTTATTGTAATGACAACCGTTAGTTACGACGGTTGCGTTTATGAGCTATAACTATGGAAATGCAGGACCATTTTGATTGTGAACGACTTACAGAAGTTGTTTCTTGTTTATAGAGCAGAGAAAGATGCTTGGAGCTTCTTTAGAATGACCAGAGAAGTTGATTTGTGTTGTGTGAATTGTTATGAGCCAATATGGCTATTTATAGTGAAACTTAGGCTCTAAGATCATTACAACTCATGCTACACTGAGTGTGGATGATGGGCAGATGTCCCCTAAGTGTTATGGGTCGAGCATAGAGTGCCCATGCCCCATTAATTGGTTGTTGGTCGTTCAAAGGGTCCAAAGGTCAAGTAGTTACAATGTTTCTGCATCTGGGCGTCCCACGCGGCCCGCATGGACATTCCATGCTACTTTCACTCGGGCCGCCTGAGTTTAAGAACTCAGACGCGTAATTGAGGTGGCTCGCGGCCCGCCTCAACTTATGTCTAAACCTCACGCGGGCCGCGAGAGGTTAGATTTCCAGAATTTCTAAATCTTTTGAAATGATTACAGAATCTGGTAATTAATAACGAAATCTTTCGTAATGATTTACCTGACCTTTCGGGTTTGAAGGGGTAACTTTGCGGTTTGGCCCTCGGTTATTTACCGATAGGGGCCTCGTGTTATTTACCCGCATTATAAAGTCCCCGGTTAGTTTATTAATTATTTGGAAAGCCGTAACTTTCACTGTTGACGCTTTTAACCCTTCTCATACGAATTTGAGTATAACTCTTTCGTTTTAAGACGGAACTTCGCGGAATTTATACAGTATATTCTAGTGAGCGTATAATACTGTTACGAAGCATTGGGAACGTTAAAGGGTCACTCAGAGGTATAATTAAACATGTTGACACAGTTAACCCCTGTAGTTCGTAATCTCTCACTTTCTTCCGCGTTTCGCTTCCGTACGATTTATGATTTATTCGTTTGAAGGTACAAGCGTTATTTAGGGTTACTATACAGTATATATACCCTTGTTGACATTTATAACCCTCGAATTATATACTTTCAAGGTTTGTCAAAATTAGTCCTTTATTTATTATAGATGCCACGTGTAATCAAATGACACGTGTTAACACATCATTGGACACAAAAATTCAAGGTGTTACATCCTCACCCCCTTAAAATAAATCTCGACCCGATATTTACTCAAATAAATAGGGGTACTTTTCTTTCATTGTAGCTTCGACTTCCCACGTATATTCAGGACCTCTACGAGCATCCCATTTGACTTTTACAATCGGTACGTGCTTTCTGCGAAGCTTCTTCACCTGTCGATCTTCAATCGACAAAGGTTTTTCTATAAATTTTAAGCTCTCATCTATATGCACATCTGTGTGTGGAATCACCAATGATTCATCGGCGAAGCACTTTTTGAGATTGCAGATGTGGAACACATTGTGAATTCCATTGAGCTCTTCAGGCAAGTTCAACTTATAGGCAACTGATCCGACCCGTTCAACGACCTCAAAAGGTCCTATGTATCTCGGACTCAGTTTGTCTTTCTTGCCGAAACGCATCACCCCCTTCCAGGGTGATACCTTAAGTAATACCTTTTCACCCACTTCGAAGTGAAAATCCTTACGCTTTGGATCAGCGTAGCTCTTCTGCCTATCGCGGGCAGCCTTGAGACGTTCCCGGATCTGGACAATCTTGTCCGTTGTCTGGAAAACAATCTCTGGTCCCGATAATTGGACCTCTCCTACTTCCGCCCAACAAACAGGCGATCTACATTTCCTACCGTATAATGCCTCGAAAGGCGCAGCCTTTATGCTGGTGTGGTAGCTATTATTGTAGGAGAATTCGATCAGGGGTAGGTTCTTATCCCAGTTACCACCTAAATCGATCGCACATGCACGAAGCATGTCTTCTAGCGTTTGGATAGTACGCTCACTCTGACCGTCCGTCTGTGGATGGTAAGCCGTACTAAAGTTTAAACGCGTGCCCAAAGATTGCTGGAAACTCTTCCAGAAGTGTGATGTGTATCTAGTATCCCTGTCGGAGATAATAGACACAGGTATGCCGTGTAAGGCTACAATCTTATCAACATAAAGTTGGGCTAACATATCGGAGCTATACGTCTCCTTGATGGGTAGAAAGTGAGCTGATTTAGTCAGCCTATCGACTATGACCCATATTGTATCGTTTCCTTTCCTGGTTTTGGGTAACTTGGTTATGAAGTCCATAGTTACGCACTCCCACTTCCACTCGGGAAGTTCAGGCTGTTGTAGCAAGCCAGACGGCTTTTGGTGCTCGGCCTTGACTTGAGCACAAGTCAAGCACTTTGCTACGTGGGCGGCTACAGACTTTTTCAAGCCTATCCACCAATAGTTTGCCTTTAAGTCTTGGTACATTTTGTCAGCACCAGGATGGACTGAGAATTTGGAACTATGGGCTTCCTGGAGAACAACATCTCGTAGTCCTCCATAAATCGGAACCCATATACGTCCGTTCAGCCTAAGAATTCCATCCTTGCTAAGAGTCAACTGCTCCTCAGTTACTCCCAGCTTTTCATTAGGATAATTAGCTTCCAACACAGCCTCTCGCTGTGCAGCTAGAACCCTTTCAATTAAATTGTTCTTGACCTCAATGCTCTTGGCATTGATTCGAATAGGTTTTACCCTTTCTTTTCTGCTCAAGGCATCGGCGACTACATTCGCCTTGCCGGGATGGTACCTGATCTCGCAATCATAGTCATTCAAGGTTTCCATCCAACGGCGTTGCCTCATGTTCAACTCTTTCTGGTTGAACAAGTGCTAGAGGCTTTTGTGATCAGAATAAATCACAAATTTAATACCGTAGAGGTAATGCCTCCACAACTTCAGTGCAAATACAACGGCACCCAACTCCAAGTCGTGGGTGGTGTAATTCTTTTCATGCACCTTTAATTGCCTTGAAGCATAGGCAATCACCTTGCCCTTCTGCATAAGAACACACCCCATGCCCGTGTGTGATGCATCGCAGTAAACTACGAATTCATCACTACCTTCAGGTAATGTCAGCACAGGCGCGTTGCTTAGCTTTTGCTTCAGTATTTCGAAGGACTCTTGCTGCTTTGGGCCCCAAATGTACTTTTCTTTCTTCTTGGTCAAGGAAGTCAAGGGCGCAGCAATCCTCGAAAAGTTCTCAATAAACCTTCGGTAGTATCCTGCCAATCCCAGGAAACTACGAATCTCGGTAGGCGTCTTTGGCTCTTGCCAGTTCATAACCGCCTCTACCTTAGCGGGATCCACTTGGATACCACGCTCACTCACAACGTGCCCTAAAAACTGAACCTCTCTTAGCCAGAATTCACATTTCGAGAATTTGGCGTAGAGTTTCTCACGTTGTAGTAACTCGAGAATGCAACGGAGATGCTTCTCGTGGTCAGCTTGGCTTTTAGAATAGATCAGGATATCGTCGATGAAGACTATGACGAATTTATCTAAATACGGCTTGCAAACGCGATTCATGAGGTCCATGAACGCAGCCGGTGCATTTGTGAGCCCAAAAGGCATCACTAGGAACTCGTAATGACCATAGCGAGTCCTAAATGCTGTCTTATGTACATCTTCATCTCTGACCCTTAGTTGATGTTAACCCGACCTTAAGTCGATCTTTGAGAAGTAGCTCGCTCCTTGCAGCTGATCGAACAGATCATCGATCCTCGGCAAAGGATATCTGTTCTTTATGGTAACTTTATTCAGTTCTCTATAGTCGATGCACAACCGCATCGATCCGTCCTTCTTCTTTACAAATAGGACAGGAGCTCCCCAGGGAGATGAACTAGGTCTGATAAAACCTTTCGCCAGCAGTTCATCCAACTGGGTCCTCAGTTCTTTCATTTCCGTCGGAGCTAATCTGTAAGGTGCTCTTGCTATCGGAGCCGCTCCAGGAATGATGTCTATTCTGAACTCCACTTGTCTATCTGGTGGCAAACCAGGTAGTTCTTCGGGAAAAACCTCGGGGTATTCAGAAATTACAGGAAGATCCTCGATCTTCGGTTTTGGTTCTTCTATTATCACCTGAGCCATGTAAATTACGCAGCCTCTGTTCAAACACCTTGAAGCTTTCAGCATAGATACGTCTTCGGGCAATCCGTACTGCGTATCCCCTCGAATGGTAAGAGATTCACCACTCGGAGTCTTTAAAACTATTTGCCTCTTGCCGCAAATGATTTGGGCCTGATTACGGGATAACCAGTCCATGCCTAGCACAATGTCAAAACCCGCTAATTTGAAGGGAAGTAGAGATAAAGGAAAAGAATGGTTCCTAATGGACATTTCACATCCTTCTAAAACAGTAGAGACGGTTTCTATCGTGCCGTCTGCTAATTCTACTTCGTATTTCACGTCAAGGGTTTTGATTGGCATATTTAGTAGTTGGCAAAATTTCTGGTCTACAAAGGATTTATCGGCGCCAGAATCGAATAGTACTCTTGCAAATATATTATTTACGAGGAAAGTACCTGTAAGCACATTGTCGTCTTTAACCGCTTCCTTTGCATCCATGCGAAAAACTCTCGCATTTGACTTCTTTGTCTCTTCCGCCTTCTTGGCATACTTTGGGCAGTTACTCTTTATGTGCCCCTTTTCGTTACAACCATAGCAGGTTGCATCCTTTATCTTTTTGCACTCCACGGTCTTATGATCCTTGGACTTGCATAGCCCACAGGATGGAGTCTTTTGTTGCGACTGTGAACCAGACGCAAACCTACACTTCCCGGAGTGAGGTTTCTTGCAGACCTTACAGTGAGGTCTTCCATCAGCTTGCCCCTCCTTCTTTGCCTCCGACCCTCTCTTGCCCTCACCGTTTCCGCGGTGCTTTTTCCCAGACTTTCGTGAGGTATCATCCTCACGTTTTCGCTTTTCAGCCTCCTTGCTATTTTGTGCCCTCAGACGGACAGCATCAAGTGTAAGAGACAAGGAGAGGTCAGTAACTGACCTGAAGGTCGTCGGCCTAGAGGCCTTCACACTGGCCTTGATCGCCGGCTCTAAGCCCCCAATGAAGCGGGCGATCCTTCGAGGTTCTGGTGTCACAAGATATGGCACCAGGCGTGACATGGTGTTAAAGCTTGTCAGATATGCTTGACAATCCAGGTTTGTCATCACTAGTGAGACAAAATCCGCCTCAATCTTCTCAACCTCATGTTGAGGGCAGTAGTTTTCTTTTATGAGGGCAATAAACTCCCCCCATGACATTTTGTATAAGGCAGACTTACCTGAAGCCTGCACCAGAGCTCTCCACCACGCCAGGGCCTCGCCCTTGAACGACTGGGACACAAACTTTACCACGTCCCTCTCAGCGCACCCGCTGATGTCCACAATCGTGTCCATCTCGTCTAGCCAGGTGATACAGTCAACCGCACCTTTCTCCCCTGTAAATTCACGGGGCTTACATGATACAAAGTATTTGTAGGTGCAACCCTTAGCACTGGATGCATCAGTATATTCTCTATCGCGATGAACGATGTGCTCAGTGGACGAGTGTTTGTCGTCATCTTTCTTGGGTTCAGAGGGTGGTTTGGAGTGTGTCTTTGGTTTAGAGGGTGGTTTTGACACGGTTCTGCCTTGGGACTCAGTATATTGACGATCAATAGCTGCCTGAACAACATTGTCAATCAGAGCCTTCAGTTGTGCGCCTGTCAAATGTACTGGCGTATTGTCGTATTCATCATCATTAGTATGGCTATTCTCTCCGTTGGGATCCGCCATTGTAACTTGAATTTGTTACAAAAGATAACAAAATTGTATTCAGGAGGTTATTATATAATTGTCTTTTATGACAATTTGTCAACCATGGTACAGAGACCATATTCGGTTAACTTATTATTTCATTACAATATTAGGATTTGAATATATCCTATTTCAGCTATATAAATAGTGTTGGCGGCATAAAGCCTAATCATGATGATGTTTTATAATATTAGCCGAGATTTCAGAGAATCAAAGGCATAGAGATTTGAACCGTAGTTCTTTTATCTCTTTCTGACAGAGAGTCATAGACTACCACTGCCTTTTGTCTTTATAAGACAATTATTACGGCCCGTAGGCACTACACCTCTAATGGATGTTTTAATAATACTGGCCCGTAGGCACTACATCACTAATGGACATTTTAATAATATTGGCCCGTAGGCACTACATCACTAATGGATGTTTTAATAATATTGGCCCGTAGGCACTACATCACTAATGGATGTTTTAATAATATTGGCCCGTAGGCACTACATCACTAATGGATGTTTTAATAGTATTGGCCCGTAGGCACTACATCACTAATGGATGTTTTAATAATATTGGCCCGTAGGCACTACATCACAAATGGATGTTTTAATAATACTGATCACCTTCATTGGTGATTTAACCCATGATTTATAAATCACTTAGTTGGGTTTTGAAATCCTTAAAGGATTTATTGTATAAGAATGACGTGCGTGATTTTAACGAATCACATCTGCCATAAGCGTTAACATGCGTACAGAGGTTAACAGGGAATCAGAATCTTTTCAATTAGGTCGTACCATCTTGACTGGATCTTAAAAGACACCAAGCTAGGTTTCACCTTTAAGATTCTTCATTTAGGCAGATCAATATAAAAGGAATGGTTTTGATTTATTTTATACATATTAAAACAAAACTCATAACATACATTCCAAAATCTCAAATACAGTTACATATTGCCCTAAACGGGTCTTTCAAATAGTACATACCTCCATAGAGGTTTTAAAAATAAGTGACAAGTCCACGCAGGGACTAATACGAGATAGATGTCTATGCAAGGACTAAAGATAAGTCTACGTAGGGAATGAAATACGATAAGTGTCCACGCAGGAACTTATTTCATAGAAGAAATTACATTAGTACAACTATTAGGGGCTAGTGGTCACGTTTCTTCTTTTTGCCCTTTAGTAGGTTCGCCAAACCCTTGAGAAATCCTCGGTGGCTCTTTTTCTCTTCTTCGAACTCTCTCTCCACACGATCTAGTCGATGGAGTATTTCTTCCTGTTCAGGAGGAGAGAAACGTGGTTGTGGCGCTTGATGCGGAACTGGAGGTCTGGGCGGTATTGGATACCCATGAGCTGAGTAGTCCGGCGGTCCCATGTTTCCATGTGCTCCGTCAGGGTAGCGCGCATTATATCTTGCCGACACCACATATGGGTCGCGCTCATAGCCGTAGTTGTATTGTGCTTGTGACGGTTCGAACGGATTGTAAGCCGTTGGACCCGTATAAGCAGGTATGGGTTGGTCATACCCAAATGGTGGCGAATTTTGTGCAGCTGGTGCGGAGTTCGCCTCCTGTATAGGACTTGAAGGTCCTTCTTCTTGTAGTGGCGGATAGTGGCTACTACTAGAATGTCGAGGAGTGCTGAAGTGGATACCCCCTCCTCCTCGTGTAGACATACGAGCATTCGTCCTCCTACGCCTTGGCGGATCAGGTATTACTGGTTGCGCCGGTGGCGGAGGTGGTGGTGTAACTGCCACAAAGCGTGAATCCTCAGAGGGATCCTGTGGATGTCGCGGTTGTTGAGATGTCTGTTGAGGTGGTGTGTAGTACCACTCATGTCGGTCAAACAACGATTGGAAACTGTCTGGTCCCTGATAGGGTGTGCCATGGAAGGATGACCCATCAGAGACTTCTATCGGATGCGTGGGCGTACCACGAGCTGGTTCAGTAGGATCCTCATCTTCCTCCATGGGATCTTCAGAAAAATGGTCTTGCGGTCCTAGTGGGACAAAACCTGATGGTTCCTGTATGTAGTCAGCCGGATTAAACTGACCTATGTAGTATGGAGTAGGGTCGTCATAATTCCGGGTCGACACCGAACGTTGTAGAGGTATGAAGGAAGGTTGTGGGTTGTTGGGATCATTTTCTGAATTTGGTCCAAAGGAGTGCCGATAAGATGGCGTCGAGCTGTGCGAAGTGGAATGCCTCGCGGGTTCATAAAGATCTCTTCGTCGTTGTGGTTCTTCACTCCGTGTCATCGAAGGATGTCTTGTACCAGATGGTCCAGCTTCGTTATCGTGATGTGTCACGACTTCTCCTCTGCCTCTTCTTCCCCTTCCTCTTCCTCGGAATATAACAGGTGGCATTTTCCTGCTCCAAAACTTATTAAAAATCGAAATGAAAGTAAAGACAAAAAGGAGTATTAATCCGAATTTGTCCTAAGTTCTTGTCTAGACTCAAGTATGTGCAATTGTGTCATTGAGATTAAACACATTAGGATTGTATTTAATTCACTCAATGTTGGCTCTGATACCAACCTGTCACACCCCGATTTCCACGTGTCTCACCGGTGGGCCCGGTGGGGGATTACCGTGACGATGTTGGCAACAATATAGTCAAACCACACAATTATATAATGCACAGCGGAAGCATAAGATAAATATATAAACTCAACCTCTGGTTGTAATATCAAATGTATTACAGAAGTTGAATATATCCACAGCGGATCAAAATAAATAAATGTTGTTCATTCAGATACGGCATCGAGTTTGCGAGACTATTCATGATGCTTAGGCAGCTAATACCAGCCAATTTCGTACAGTACCTGCACTTAATCTTTTTGGGGAAAATACGTCAGTTTACACTGGTAAATACATTCAACTGACACATTTGAAAATGTTTATTAAAATTGATTTGAATGCACAAGGCACAAATTCTTTTATAACTTGGGAAAATTATAATAAAATCTTGTGAACGTTTTACATGTTCTTTTATGCGTTCAGTAGCCCGGGTCGTGCCGGGTTAAAGATTTATAGACACACCACGTTTGCGTAAAACCGTAGTATAAAAACCAACGGCTACGTCTTTTAATTTAATGTCGACACTTTATACCGGGTGTACGCCTACACCGGGATGTCGATGGTCGTGGCCATTTCGTAAAATGATGCCAAGGATATCCGGGACAACGGTCATTAAACCCCCCAAAGGCTTATAAGCAACAAAACTGTTTAAATGAGCCGATCATATTATTTAATTAACCACCTAAGCGATGGAAGAATATAATGCTCAATCAAGCGGTATTAATATACCGTAACCCAAGCCCATATAGGGGAAATGAGTTAAAGTATTTACCTTTGCAAGTATATTTCCTTAATTGGATTAAATCACCGATAGCTTTTACTGGGGCTCCTAATCTGGAACGAAGGTTTTAATTAACCTCTTAGAATCCTAACGAGTCTTTGTAATGGCCGTAGCCTAGACCGGTTGGTTCCGATATATATATAGATATGGTTTAATCGCGCGAAAAGGCGAAAACCGAGAATGGAGTGTGATTCTGTCCCAACAAGTTCAGAGACTTGTTTTATATGGGTTAATGGTTCACACTCTGGATTTTGGGGTTCAAATGATATTATTTGACCCGTATCGGCTAAATTATGAAAACTAGTTCCATAAGCCGAACCGTGCGCGCAATAGGCGAAACGGTTAATCATGAGAGTCGTACGCTTATTTCCTAAGTCAATATGCCTTAAATGGGTTGTGGTATCAGTAGGATACCTTCCGTGACGCCCGTAACGAGTTTAAGTTAATATTAGGGCCCGTAGGGGCTTTTCGGTCATTTTAAAGACTTTAAAAGGGCTTCTCGAGTTCTACAGGAAATCTGAGTTTCCCGAACAGCTTATAAAGTTTAAAATACTTTATTTATTATTTAAAATCAGTAGCAACTGGAATCGGGTCAAAAGACCTTGTAGAACTCATGTTTTGGCCGAAAAGGGCATATTCGGTATTTACCGAACCGTAGCCATAACCGCAGGTTATGAGCGAGGTAAAAATTATTAAAAATCTTTAAAATTCCCAAAATATTATTTTAATACAGTGGGTAAGAGTTTTGGTGACGAAATCTTGGTTTAGATAGGTGTTATGCGAATTGCGCCGTTTGTTACAAAAGTTTATTTAAATTGCGCTAATTAGCATAACTCTCATTCTAGACCTCGGATTGACGTGAAACTTTAAGGACATGCTTATAATTTAATAAGCAAGGTTATGGTCCTTTCACGTGTCCGAAATACTCGTTTTATTTTATAAAGGCCGTTACGGTCAACTTTTAGGCGAATGACGGAAATGCGCAAAAGACTCGGATAACTCATGAACCGATCACAGAGGTTTATACCGACATGTGACCTGGTCCTAAGAGAGTCCTAAGGTATATTTATACCTCACTAAAACGGGTCAGAACTGAAGTCAAAGCAAAAGTCAAACTTTTGCGACATTCGGCTCCGAACCGGGTCAATATAGCAAATGGTCGATTCAAACGAGCGCAAACAAGTTTATATACTTAATATCATGTTTTATAAGTGTCAAAACAGGTTTCATAACATATACATTACAGATTATGCGTAAATCGCTAAAATAGCTTTCTGTTGACTTTTTAACCGCACGTTTGACTCGATTTTTGACATAGTTAGAGTGGTGATCAGGGGGAACCTTTTTAGAGGTTTATTACCCACGTAATTACCTACTCAAAACTACTTTTGATCCATCATAAGACTGAACCATTTGCAAGTTATTGTAATGACAACCGTTAGTTACGACGGTTGCGTTTATGAGCTATAACTATGGAAATGCAGGACCATTTTGATTGTGAACGACTTACAGAAGTTGTTTCTTGTTTATAGAGCAGAGAAAGATGCTTGGAGCTTCTTTAGAATGACCAGAGAAGTTGATTTGTGTTGTGTGAATTGTTATGAGCCAATATGGCTATTTATAGTGAAACTTAGGCTCTAAGATCATTACAACTCATGCTACACTGAGTGTGGATGATGGGCAGATGTCCCCTAAGTGTTATGGGTCGAGCATAGAGTGCCCATGCCCCATTAATTGGTTGTTGGTCGTTCAAAGGGTCCAAAGGTCAAGTAGTTACAATGTTTCTGCATCTGGGCGTCCCACGCGGCCCGCACGGACATTCCATGCTACTTTCACTCGGGCCGCCTGAGTTTAAGAACTCAGACGCGTAATTGAGGTGGCTCGCGGCCCGCCTCAACTTATGTCTAAACCTCACGCGGGCCGCGAGAGGTTAGATTTCCAGAATTTCTAAATCTTTTGAAATGATTACAGAATCTGGTAATTAATAACGAAATCTTTCGTAATGATTTACCTGACCTTTCGGGTTTGAAGGGGTAACTTTGCGGTTTGGCCCTCGGTTATTTACCGATAGGGGCCTCGTGTTATTTACCCACATTATAAAGTCCCCGGTTAGTTTATTAATTATTTGGAAAGCCTTAACTTTCACTGTTGACGCTTTTAACCCTTCTCATACGAATTTGAGTATAACTCTTTCGTTTTAAGACGGAACTTCGCGGAATTTATACAGTATATTCTAGTGAGCGTATAATACTGTTACGAAGCATTGGGAACGTTAAAGGGTCACTCAGAGGTATAATTAAACATGTTGACACAGTTAACCCCTGTAGTTCATAATCTCTCACTTTCTTCCGCGTTTCGCTTCCGTACGATTTATGATTTATTCGTTTGAAGGTACAAGCGTTATTTAGGGTTACTATACAGTATATATACCCTTGTTGACATTTATAACCCTCGAATTATATACTTTCAAGGTTTGTCAAAATTAGTCCTTTATTTATTATAGATGCCACGTGTAATCAAATGACACGTGTTAACACATCATTGGACACAAAAATTCGAGGTGTTACGTATGGAGCGACAGTATAATGAATCTAATGGGACACATAGTAGAACCTCACCTGTACCCCACTCTAAATTTGTCCCTAAAACTGATTCTGAAGCTCACAGCAAGCCACCCTCTAAGAAAGATGAACCCAAGAAAGAGGATGTTCAACATTCCTCAAACCAACACAGTGTTCCATCCAAGAGGATAGCGTTCGATGGTGAACCGCGTACCAAGTCCTGTACCTATAAGTACTTTGTTTCCTGCAAACCCCGGGATTTCACTGAGGAGAAAGGGGCAATTGATTGTATGACTTGGTTAGATAAAATGGACACTGTTGTTGATGTCAGCGGTTGTGCTGAAAGGGATATAGTGAAGTATGTATCCCAATCGTTCAAGGGAGAGGCATTAGCTTGGTGGAAGTCTCTCATTCAAGTTGCTGGGAAGATCCCACTCTACAATTTGTCATGGGATCAGTTTGTTGCTCTCATTAAGGAGAATTACTACCCTCAGCATGAGGTTGAAAGGATTGAATCATATTTCTTATCGTTGGTGATGAAGAATTTAGATTGTCAAGCTTACCTCACCAGTTTCAATACCATGTCCAGACTGGTTCCTTATCTGGTAACCCCGGAACCCAAAAGGATTGCTCGCTTCATTGGGGGTTTAGCCACAGAAATCAAAGCCAGTGTTAAGGCTTCAAGACCAGCTACTTTTAGATCAGCAGCTGATCTATCTCTGTCACTTACCTTGGATGCGGTCAGGCTAAGATCGCTCAAGAATTCTGAAGAAGGTAAGAGAAAGCGTGAGGATGATAACTCACGAGGGTCTGAGAAGAGGCACAAGGGAAACACTGATTCCAAGAAGTTTGGATCTGGAAAGAGTAATCAACGAACAGAGGAGAAGCCAAAGTGCACGACTTGTCAAAAACGCCACTTTGGAAAATGCAGGCTTGAGACCAAGTCTCAATCAGGATCACCTGCATGTGGGTTATGCAAGTCTAAAGAGCATAAGACTGTTGATTGCAAGAAGATTAAAGATGCCACATGTTATAACTGCAATGAGAAAGGGCACATCAAAACCAAGTGCCGTAAATACACCAAGAAGCCTGAGGAAGCCAAGAAGACCAATGCTAGGGTCTTCCAGATGAACGCACAGGAGGCGATTCAGAACGACAATGTGATCAAAGGTACCTTCCTCATAAATGATGTCTATGCAAGAGTACTTTTTGATTCAGGAGCTGATAAGTCATTCGTAGATAATAAGTTTTGTGAGTTGTTAAAAATGCATGTTAAAACCTTAAGTGTGAAATACGAGGTGGAGTTAGCTGATGGAACCATAGAAACCGCCTCAACTGTATTAGATGGATGTGTTATATCCATTAGGAACCACTCTTTTCCATTATCCATGCTTCCTTTGAAATTAGCCGGATTTGACATAGTTTTAGGCATGGATTGGTTATCGCATAACCAAGCCCAGATTATGTGCAACAAGAAGCAAGTGGTGATTAAGACTCCGTCTGGTGAGCCGCTTACCATTCAGGGCGATACCCAGTATGGACTGCCTGAGCAAGTGTCTATGATCAAGGCATCTAGGTGTTTGAAGAAGGGATGTGTCATTTATATGGCACAGGTAACTATTGATGAGTAGAAGCCTAAGGTTGAAGACATCCCCGTCATTTCTGAATACCCTGAAGTATTCCCTGAGGAACTACCTGGTTTGCCACCAGATAGGCAAGTAGAATTCAGAATCGACATCATCCCCGGAGCAGCACCTGTTGCGAGAGCACCTTATAGGTTGGCACCAACAGAGATGAAGGAATTGAGGACGCAGCTAGATGATTTGCTAGCTAAAGGTTTTATTAGACCTAGCTCGTCTCCTTAGGGAGCGCCAATCTTGTTTGTGAAGAAGAAGGATGGATCAATGCGTCTATGCATTGATTACCGTGAGCTTAATAAGGTCACTATCAAGAATAGATATCCTTTGCCCAGGATCGACGATCTGTTCGATCAATTGCAAGGGGCAAGCTACTTTTCTAAGATTGACTTGAGGTCAGGTTATCATCAGTTGAAGGTTAGAGATGAAGATGTGCACAAGACTGCATTTAGGACTCGTTATGGTCATTACGAGTTCCTAGTGATGCCTTTTGGGCTCACTAATGCACCAGCGGCGTTCATGGATCTCATGAATCGTGTCTGCAAGCCATACTTGGACAAATTTGTCATCGTCTTCATCGATGACATTCTCATTTACTCGAAGAGTCAAGCTGACCATGAGAAGCATCTCAGTTGCATTCTTAGGTTGCTTCAACAGGAAAAGCTATATGCCAAATTTTCAAAGTGTGAATTCTGGCTTCATGAAGTCCAGTTTCTTGGACATGTTGTTAGTGAGCGTGGTATCCAAGTGGATCCCGCTAAGATTGAAGCCATTATGAACTGGCAAGAGCCGAAGACGCCTACAGAGATTCACAGCTTTCTAGGACTGGCAGGATACTACAGGCGATTTATTGAAAACTTCTCAAGAATTGCAGCACCCCTGACTCTTCTAACTCGAAAGAATAGCAAGTTTGATTGGGGGCCTAAGCAGCAAGAATCTTTTGATATTCTAAAGCAGAAGTTGAGTACCGCTCCAGTATTGTCGTTGCCTGATGGAATTGATGAGTTTGTAGTATATTGTGATGCATCACACACCAGGATGGGATGTGTGCTTATGCAAAAAGGCAAGGTCATTGCCTATGCTTCACGCCAGTTAAAGGTGCACGAGAAGAATTACACCACCCATGATTTGGAGTTGGGTGCCGTTGTATTCGCACTAAAACTATGGAGGCACTACTTGTATGGAACTAAGTGTGTGATCTATTCAGATCACAAGAGACTTCAACACTTGTTCAATCAGAAGGACTTGAACATGAGGCAAAGACGTTGGATGGAAACTCTAAATGATTATGACTGTGAGATAAGATACCATCCAGGCAAGGCAAATGTGGTTGCCGATGCCTTAAGCGGGAAGGAAAGAGTGAAACCTATAAGAATCAATGGCAAGAGCATTGAGATAAAGAATAGCTTGAATGAAAGGTTGTTAGCTGCACAGAAGGAAGCTGTGCTAGAGGCTAACTATCCTGATGAAAAGCTAGGAGTAACTGAAGAGCAGTTATCCCATGGCAAGGATGGAATCCTAAGGTTAAATGGACGAATATGGGTTCCAGTTTGTGGAGGACTTCGGGATGTCATCCTCCAGGAAGCCCATAGTTCTAAATATTCCGTTCATCCTGGAGCTGATAAGATGTACCAGGATCTGAAGGCAAATTATTGGTGGATAGGCTTGAAGAAGTCTATAGCTGCCTATGTAGCTAAGTGCTTGACATGCGCGCAAGTCAAAGCTGAACATCAAAAGCAGCCAGGTTTGCTACAACAGCCTGAACTTCCCACCTGGAAATGGGAAATGGTGACAATGGATTTCATCACCAAGTTGCCAAAGACCAAGAAAGGAAATGATACTATTTGGGTGATAGTAGATAGACTGACTAAGTCAGCACATTTCCTACCCATTAAGGAGACTCATAGTTCCGACATGTTAGCCCAATTGTACGTAGATAAGATAGTATCTCTTCATGGCGTACCAGTATCTATTATCTCCGACAGAGATACCAGATACACATCGCATTTTGGAAAAGTTTCCAACAGTCTTTGGGCACGCGCTTAAACTTTAGTATAGCTTACCATCCTCTGACGGATGGGCAGAGTGAGCGTACCATCCAAACTTTGGAAGACATGCTTCGTGCATGTGTGATTGACTTAGGTGGTAGTTGGGATAACCACCTGCCATTAATCGAGTTCTCCTATAGCAACAGCTACCATACAAGCATTCAGGTTGCGCCTTTTGAGGCATTATATGGTAGGAAATGCAGAACGCCTATTTGTTAGGCAGAAGTAGGAGAAGCTCAGTTATCAGGACCTGATATAGTCCTTGAAACGACGGACAAGATTGTCCAAATTCGTGACCGCCTGAAAGCTGCCAGGGATAGGCAGAAAAGTTATGCTGATAAAAGGCGAAAACCTCTAATGTTTGAGGTTGGTGATAAAGTTCTGCTTAAAGTATCACCCTGGAAGGGGGTGATGCGGTTTGGTAAGAAAGGTAAGTTAAGCCCAAGGTATATAGGACCATTCGAGATCATCGAATGTGTAGGAACAGTGTCTTATAAGTTGAACTTGCCTGAAGAGCTCAGTGGTATTCACAATGTATTCCACATCTGCAATCTGAAGAAATGTCTAGCAGATGAATCGCCAGTCATACCACATACAGATGTGCACATAGATGAGAGCTTGAAATTTGTAGAAAAACCTTTGCCGATTGAGGATCGACAGGTTAAGAAGCTACGAAGGAAGCATGTGCCTATTGTAAAGGTTAAATGGGATGCCCGCAGAGGTCCCGAGTATACGTGGGAGGTAGAGTCCACAATGAAAGAAAAATACCCTCATTTATTTCAGTAAATCTCAAGGTCGAGATTTCTTTTAAGGGGGTGAGGATGTAACACCTCGTAAATTTATGTCCAATAATGTATCGACACGTGTTATGAGCTTTGAACGTGTAAAGAATTGCTTTAGAGGGACTAAAGTTGACAAACAAGGAAAGTATGTGAATATAAGGGTTCAAAATGTCAACAATGGATAAATATACTTTACAATAACCCTACATGATGTTTATACCCTTAAACGAATAAATCATGGATCATATGAAGCTAATCGTGAAAGAAAGTGAGAGATTACAAGCTACATGGGTTAAATGTGTCAACATGTTTAAAGTATACCTCTGAGTGACCTTTTAGCAAACCCGAGGCTTTGTAACGATTAAATATGCTCACCAGAATAAGTGATAAAAATTTCACAAAGTTTAGTTGTCGTTTGAGAAAGTTATGACAATATTCGTATACGAGGGGTTAAAAGCATCAACGTTGAAATTTAAGACTTTTCAGTGATCGTATGAATAACCAGGGACTTAACAAAGTTGGTTTATGACTTGGGGTCCTTAAAAGTCAAGCTTGGGGGTTAAAAGTGCAAGAAACCATGTTAAAACGAGTTTAGAAGGACCAGGGACCAAAATTGCAATATGTGCAAACTTGTTGACCGGACTAGGCCTTGACACGGGCCGCATAAGACCAGGCCCAAGTCTTACGCGGGCTGCCTAAGGATGCCAGATGCAAAAAATCTTGCCAGCTGCCTGTACAGCCGGTGTAACCGACTTAAAAACCTTGTTTTCGATTCTATGGGCTTGTTTGATGGTTTATAATGGACTAAGGACACTTGGAATGATCCCACAACATCCATAGACTCATTTGGCATGATCTTGGTGAATTTAAATCCCTATATAAAGACCCATTTGCTTACAAGACTTCGACACTTGCATTCAAAGCTTCACAACTTCATTTCTGGAGGTTCCTGGAGCTCAAGCACCCTTCCTAGTGATCTTCAGTCGTGCATAGGACCTTGGTAAGTATCATTAACCTTCCTTAATTCAGTTTTGCTTAGTTAATTAGTGTAAAGTCAAACCGTCGTAATTAAGATTTGACTTCGTCATTAATCTTAATTTTTCCAGTCAAATTCCAAATTGAAAGTACCTATGAGTTGGTAATTATGTGGGCAATAAACCCTTAAAAGGGCACCCTCTGATTCCCACTCTAACTAGGTCAATTGTCGGGTCAAAGTTAATCTTAAAAAGTCAACAGAAAGCTTATTTTCAAATTAATGCATAATTATCAATGTAGAAGCTATGCAACCTGTTTTGTCATTAATATAACTTGGTAATTAATGTAAGAACATGTCTAAACATGTTCAACTCGACAATTTTCAGTTTAAGCTCGGTTCGGAACCGAAAGTCGCAAAAGTAGACTTTTGCTTTGACGTTCAGTTCTGACCCATTAGAGCATAGTTTAGAAATGCCTTAGAGCTTATTTAGGACCAGATTTCATATAAGTATAACCCTCTGTGATTATACGACTTGATTCATTAGTTATCCGATTCATATGCATATTTCCGTTAAACGCCTAAATGTTGACTATTATGCCCATATGACCTTAAAACATGAATTTTGAAAATGTAAAAGAGTAGAAACCTTAGTTACTGATTTATAAGCTTGTACCTAAATTTTGACATCAGTTTGAGGTCTAGATTAAGAGTTACGCTCAATAGCGTAATTAGAAAGTTTTTAGTAATTAAATGGCGTAATTAGCATATAGCCTATCTAAACCCAAATTTTGATACCAAACTTTTTACCCACTGATATAAAATAATATTTTGGGATTTTTGGAGATTTTTATTTATTTTTAGGCTGAACATAACCTAGAGTTCTAAGCTTAATTCGGTAGTTGTCGGTTTTACCCTTTTAGGCTATAAAATGAGTTTTACCAAACCTTTTGATACCAAACCTTTTTCTACTGATCTAATATGATAAATAGAACATTTTAAGCCTTCTGGAATAATAAAAATATCAGCATTTCTTATAAAACCCAGAAATAGCTCAAAATCGCCTTTTTACGCGTTTTTAGCGCATAGTATGTATTAAAACCATTTTAGATATATAAGACTTGATACCTACTGATGTTTTAAGTGAATTTCTATACTTTAGCAGTAAACAAAAGTTTTAAACTTAGATTTCCAGAATTGACCTTTAAACCTTAGGTGAAATTACCAAAATACCCCTTCGGTGCATAGCATGGTTAGAAATGATAAATTTCACATATAGGTTATATCCTACTGATATAACTTAGTAAATTAAGTATTTTTACTGATTACATCAGACCCGAAACTCAGATTTATATTTAAACTCTTTTATAACCTTTTAAATGACCAAAATGCCCTTACGGGGCATAATTTGAGTTTAAATTCATTTGTGGCATAATAGAAGATATCTTACTGATGTCACAACATATTTAAGGCATATTAACTTAGGAAACCTGCATATGACTCATATGGTTACCCGTTACGCACTTTTCACCTTCGGATCGGCTTATGTAACTAGTTTGCATATATTAGCCGAAACGGGTCAAACCATATCATTTTTGTCTCAAAATCCAGAATGTGTTTAAGTTACCCATATTAAACAAGCATACAAGCTTGTCGGGTCAAAACCACATTCTAAACCGGTCTTCGCTTTATCATGCGTTTGAACCATGTCTTCCTTTTGAAAACTAACCGGTCTAAGTCTAGGCTTAATTAAAGACCCGTTAGGATTCTAATAGGTTATTAAAAACCTTCGTTCCAGATTAGGAGCCCAGTAAAAGCTACGTGCACTTGCTGTATTTGATTTATACTTTGCTCAGGTAAATACTATTAACTTATTTTCCCTATACGGGCTTAGGATACGGTACTATAAAAGTACCGCTTGGTCGGGTGTGTAGTCATTTATATCGGATTGTGATTTATGTATTTACATGACCTGTTTAATTTGTATTATTTGGTGTATGGCCTTTGGGGGTTAAATGGCCATGTCCCGGATATCCTTGGCATCATTCAAAAAAATGGCCACGACCTAAGCACGGGGTGTAGGCGTACACCTGACAGCTGCATATGTAAAAACTGGTAGCCCACTTAAAGGAATCAGCCTTGTGGGTATTATACCCGTGGCGTGTTAGTTAATCTAGACCGGCCCTACAAACCAGCCCTGGTGGACGACAAATAGATAAAAATGTATACAAGATTATTTTTGAATAAATTGTCCCAAGTTATAAAAGATATTTTTGCCTAAGGGTATTCAAACTAATTTTCAAACTCTTTTCAAAATGAGTCAGTTAAGTTGTATTTACCAGTGTAAACTGACGTATTTTACAAAAAGGCTAAGTGCAGGTACTATACGTAATAGGCTGGCTACTCCAGGCATCAATAATCAAGTCTCGCAAGCTCTAGATGTCAAAGTCTGTTGAACAGTTTTCCTTTTTATTTGATCCACCTGTGGATCTGTTTCAACTGTTTTGTGATACTTAATATTACAATTTATTCAGTTGAAATAAATCTATCTTTTGCTTCCGCTATAAATTTAAATTTGTGTTGTTTGAATATGATGATATCAACTACGTCACGATAATCCCCACTGGGCCCACCGATAATACATGGAAATATCGGGATGTGACAGCCAGTAATATTCTAATATTAACTTATGACCCATTACCTGGAGGCTGTCATTCAAACACCTATTTTTCCCCATTCTTTAAATTACTGGTAACCAGTAAACCTTCCACCTAATCATCAGGAACTAACATTGATTTTAAATTTCCTATCTCTATTAACTTATGACCCATTACCTGGAGGCTGTCATTCAAACACCCCTTTTTTCCCATTCTTTAAATTACTGGTAACCAGTAAACCCTCCACCTAATCATCTAGAACTAACGTTGATTTTAAATTTCCTAACCGGTATGTTTCAACATTTATGTTGGTTGATATTGGGCATAACATGTCAACCGGTGTCCCATTATTACCGGTACTGATGCGCGTGTGGTGTTGTATGTTTTTATATATATTTTCAGCCCTTTTTACACGTTAGTCAAGTTTTAAATTTATAAAACATGATATTTTACTAACACCAAACACACATATGGGCAAGTGCACCCATCGTGAGCGTAGTATAGTGTTGGTAAGATACCGAGGTCGTCCAAGGACACAAGAGCTTTTAATACTGGTTTATCCTCAACGTCTAATCAAATCAAAAGTTTAGAAAAATGTTTTAAACTAGAAAATAAAACTAAAAATGCTGAAAATAAAAATAAAAGTAAAACAGATAGACAAGATGAATCACTTGGATCCTACTCGTGTGTAGTGTAACCTTTGATTATTTCCGCACTTTTGCACTTTTTAAAAGATTATCTTAGTTATTGTAGCAGGCCCCTCTTTTGAAGGTGACGTTACCCTCAACCCAGTAGTTTGAGTCAGCAAGGATACAATACTAAAGGGTCAGATTATTGAAAGATAATTAATTAAGTTATTAATGCACAATGTGGTAGGCCCCTCATTTGAAGGTGACGTTACCCTCGGCTAAGTAGTCTGAGTCAGCAGGGATACAATCCTAAGTAGCCGGGTTAAAGTTTTAATAGTAGCTTACATATGAGGGGATCAAAGAGTTTGGACCCCCGCCATCCAATACCCGTGGGTATTGAAGGAGGTCCTACTAAAGTTGACCCAGGTCCTTGCAGGATCTATACACTGAACAAGGCAAGACTCTTACCAAACCATTCACTTAACCCCCGACCAGGTAGCCAACATATCTCCATATAGACCATGGAGATATGAATGGTGAAAATCTTTTATTTTATATAGGCAGTAAAATAATGCCAAGACACCACGGACAAATGATAAGGAAGAATCACCTTCAACATAAGAAACTAGTTATTAAAGTCATTAATACATAACCAAATAAAAAGTGCGAAAAGATTAAAAATAAAAAGTACTACAGTAAACACTTGTCTTCACCAAGTGATGTAAGAGACTTAGGCAAACATTGCCTTTGATTGTCAAGAACTCTTACGATCAATCTTGGATCCCGAGACGACTCACACACTCTATGATGGATGATGGTGGTGGATGATGGTGTTGTGGTGGTGGTGGAGTGTGGGTGAAGTGTGAGAGAGGTGGTGTGCCAAGGGATCGTTTGCAAATGAGCCAAGCACCCCTATTTATAGCCTGAACAGCAGCTCGGGCACGGCCCTATGTCCATTGGGCACGGCCCCGTGTCCATCCTCCTTCTCTTTCTTCATTAATTGCAGTTTGTCTGCATTAGTTGACCACGCCCCCGTGTCCGCTGGGCACGACCCCATGTGCAGAAGCGTATCTGTACTATCAAGATTTCCTCAGATTCTGCGAATCTTAGAGTTGACCACGGCCCCGTGTCCGGTGGGCACGCCCCCGTGGTGGGTGATAGAAGCTTCTACAACTTTGTCTTTTCTGCAGACACTTAGGCACGCCCCCGTGCTCACTGAGCATGGGGCGTGTTCAGCCTTCTGTTCTATTGTTTTTGCTTGGGAAGATGCTGTCGGGGAGTCGGGCATGCCACGTTTGTTCCTTTTCTTGTATTTATGTTAGATTTAGATGCCTTTTTGCTTCTTTTGTTCATTTGAGTTCATTTAATCCTGAAAATACAAAAGGAAGACAAAAACACACTTTTTTCCAACATTAGTACTAAAAAAAGGTTAGTTTTATGCCACATTTGATGTAATTTATATGTTGCATTTTGTGCACATCAAATACCCCCACACTTGAATCTTTGCTTGT
The DNA here is from genome assembly GCF_002127325.2 of Helianthus annuus. Taxonomy (NCBI): domain Eukaryota; kingdom Viridiplantae; phylum Streptophyta; class Magnoliopsida; order Asterales; family Asteraceae; genus Helianthus; species Helianthus annuus. Next base: position 118,327,527 of record NC_035447.2, on the reverse strand, counting down.
CCTCAAGCAAAACTCTTTATAATGTGGCTTTTACACTCACAAATGGAATAGGTAGAAGAGAAGGTTTTTGGGCTTGTTAATGTCATAGAGTGTCGGGATTTCCGAGATTCTTTATTAAGTTTTTTTTTATTTATTTACAATCCTATTCGTCATGATTTATTTAAAACGTTACATAAGATAAATTACTTATTAGGGCATAACATGCCTTTTTAAAATTCCATTTATATACAAGTTCACATACCTCACGGGGGATCACTCAACACTCGGCCGAATATGTATTTTAGTGAATCACTCGAGAGTGGCATGGAACTTACTCCTACCACAAGCTTGTCAAGCAATCATTCCTCCTCCTTTTTAACTATACACCTTTGTAAATATCAAGAGGACTTTTGGGGTGAAGGGTTAGGCTTGGGTTAAAGGTTGGTGGTTGGGTTAGTGGTTAGTAAAAGGGCGAAAGGCGTTAAAAGAGTCGGTTTTCGTAAGACTTTTTATTTTTGTAACTTTTAATTTTAATGAAGAACTTTTTCAAACAAAGTTCTTTTTGATAAACTTGTTTAGTTATTTCTTTTGGCTTCATCATCATCATCATTTTTTTTATAAGGAAGTCATAAGAAAAACCGAGCTTTGTTACTAAAATAAAGGGTTTAAAATGAAAAAGGTTTTTGGTGGGTAAAAGGGTGTTTGTTTTGGGTTAAGAAATGAAAAAGTTTAGGCTCAAAGGAGTTAACTAGGGGGATTTTGGGTAGGTGGTAGAAAAAAAGAAAAATAATGGTGTAGAAATAAAAAGGGTTAATCCTAATGCCTCCATCATTTACTTACTCGGGTTTAAGTTGGTAAGGACCGGGAATGTATCGTCGTGGCAAGCTCTTGAGTCGTAAGAACCAAGCGGCTATTCACACAAGAAATGAAAAATGAGCATTTAGTTTAAAGATGTGTATTTGTATGCTCAATAAAGGCTCAAAACTCACTTTTTGTGGGAATGGGTTTTTATGTGATCAAGTATATATAATCAAATTTTAACTAAACTTGTCATGCCGCTTCATAATTTTCTTATGTTGGTTCTTTTTATCACGACGCTATCAGTTGTAAATTTGTAAAAATATAACCTTTTTAGAAATTGAAATTCCCAAGTTAAACCTAGACAAGTAGAAAAAATGAAAAAAAAATTGAAAAAATTTGGGGTGATTAGTGGTTCCAATAGAGTTTTGTGTAAGACTTGTAATTAGGACTTGCAAGATTCAAGGTTTTAGCATCCCCCCCCCCACACTTAAATTACATATTGTCCTCAATATGTCCCAAAAATAAGTTTTTAGGTTGATTGAATGTGTAAAAAGGTGTGAAAAAAGCAAAAATTTGTGTTACTGGGCGTCTGGACACGGCCCTGTGGCGTCCGGGCACGGCCCCGTGTTCAGATCGCTAGTAACAGAAATTGGTAAAAAGAAACAGAAGCCTGGGCACGGTGGCGTGTTCAGTGAGCACGCCCCGTGTCCAGTTACCTGAACTGGGCATTTTCTGCAGATGGTTGGGCACGGGGGCGTGTTGGGTGAGCATGGCCCCGTGCTGAACTTGCTGTAATGAAGAAAAATTGTCAGGTGGCCCTATTTTTGTGCATGGGGTGCTAGTTCAAGTTTCCCTTGGTATCCTTCACCATCCCGAGTGTGTTTTACCCATTACAACATCATCCAAACACCAATTTAACTAAAACCATCTTCCATTCAAATAGAGAAAAATTACATAATATTCCTAATAAGTTAAAATTCTAGATAAAAAGGTCAAAGCACAAGAAGTTTAAACCAAGAAGTTCAAGCCTAAAGTTTATTTTATTAGCAAAATTTCCGAAAAGATAATTCTCTCGGTTGGATGCGGCTCAAAAAACTTCTTCCTCCGGATATGGGTTCCTCACACGTCGGCGAGCCATTCCTCTATCTCCCTTGGGAGAAGAAAGGCGGGCTCATTGGCATCAGGTTGAGGGGGTGCAACCTCCACCGGGACTTCTTGTAGATCTTCAAGAGGAGGCTCCGCTGGAATGTCGTCCCATCCGGTAGGATTGTTGACTCCAAGTGCTAGGTTCCAATCCTCTTGAAGGAGGATTGGTTACATGGGAGGTGTCACAAGAATATTCAACCTCTGGTGCAAGAGGTTGATTTCTTGAAAACTGGTTTCCAACCCCACCGTAAGATAATTTATACGGTCTATGAGGACCTCCTCTACCGATGTCATCTCATCAAGAGCCTCACGTAATGCCATCACGTAGCGTACGAGAGTCGCTTCAATTGAAGACCTTCTTTCCATTCGACTGTTTCTGGAGTGCACAGAAGAGGTTCCACTGTTATGGCTTGACATTCTACGAAAATAAACGGAAAAGAGTTCATTTTAATGAAACAGTAACCTCGGACACGGCCCCGGGCTCGATGAGCACGACCCCGTGTTCACCTTTCTGCGGATTTTTGGAACAAGGAATCTTGGAGTTTTAAATTATTTTTCCAACTTTTAAAGCAGTTTTGAGCAGAAATAACTTAAAACAATGTTGCAAAACTTATTTTTAACAAGATTCCTTGAATAAAAATCTAACAAACATCACAATAAATCTTGGAATCATAGTGATTTCAAGCTCTAATGGAGGTGTTGAGGTAAAAGAAATGGAGAAGAAGGTAATGGACAAGAGAGGAAAGGACAAGATGGTTGTTGAGAACCTTCTTTTAGAAAATACCTAGGATGGTGTGTGTGAAGATCCCACCAAATCTCTGTCCCTGGAATGGTCCAAATGTGCAGGATTCTTGGTTGCATTTATAGAAAGCGACAGCACGCTGCACACGACCCTGACACATTTTGTCCGTATTCTGACAAAAAGTCAGAAAGGAATCTTTTGGTGGAAACGGGGGCATGTTGACCTGGACACAACCCCCGTGTCTAGAGGCTGTTTATGAAGTTTCGTCTATTTCTAAGGAACTTATCCGGATCGGGTGGTTCCTTACTGGATGGAACAACCCCAAAGTGCCTGAGATACCTTAATTGCTCTAGATTAAGACGAGAACGCAAGAGGTTGTCGGTGAGGGTGATTCCTATGCTAAATGTAGGTGGACAAGTCCAACCCTTTCTCGGGCTCTCGTTAAAGAAGGTGTATGCCGAATCGCTCAGGTCTATGTATGCACCGAACAAAGTCGATGGAGAGTCCTTCACGGCACAATCAACACAGGAACGACTATCGCTCGAGTCTTCGCTAGAGTTAGAGGTAATATCGGGAACAAAGAAGTTGTTTTTATTCGAATGCGATCCCAACAGTTCTTCTTGGGTATCGTCTTGAGATAGAAAGTCTAACTCAAGTTCTTTTAACCAATTAAGAATTAAATCTCCCATTTGAAATAGTTCATCAAGAAGCATTTCTCCTAGAAGGTCTGGTTGAGAGCATTCGAGAGAGAGATAGGGATTATTTTTACTTCCGCCCCTCTTAAGGCTACAGGAAAACAATGGGTCTATATAATGGGGCTTATAATTTAGAAAATAACATTCTAAATCTTTATGAGGGCCTCCACATATTTGACACCGCGTACCATAAGAGTGCCGAAAGTAAAAAATATCAGTATCACTCATGTTTGTGTCAGAAATTACCAACCGTCGAGATCTTACGGTTCTGTTTTCAGTGACTGAAACTTGGGCACGGGGCGTGTTGAGTGGGCACGGCCCCGTGTTCAGCTTACTGTCTGACTTAAAACAGGATTTCTAGTTCCAAAGATTGGGCACGGGGCGTGTTCAGTGGGCACGGCCCGTGCTGAGTTCTGCAGAAGCTGAAAAATTAAGAAAATCTTAAAAAAACAGAAAAATTAGAAAAAACGATTAGGCCGCTGATTCCTAACTTTCTTAAAATCCTTGTGTCCCCGGCAACGGCGCCAAAAACTTGATGCGCGTGTGGTGTTGTATGTTTTTATATATATTTTTAGCCCTTTTTACATGTTATTCAAGTTTTAAATTTATAAAACACGATATTTTACTAACACCAAACACACATATGGGCAAGTGCACCCATCGTGAGCGTAGTATAGTGTTGGTAAGATATCGAGGTCGTCCAAGGACACAAGAGCTTTTAATACCGGTTTATCCTCAACGTCTAATCAAATCAAAAGTTTAGAAAAATGTTTTAAACTAGAAAATAAAACTAAAAATGCTGAAAATAAAAATAAAAGTAAAAACAGATAGACAAGATAAATCACTTGGATCCGACTCGTGTGTAGTGTAACCTTTAATTATTTCCGCACTTTTGCACTTTTTAAGAGATTATCTTAGTTATTGTAGTAGGCCTCTCTTTTGAAGGTGACGTTACCCTCAACCCAGTAGTTTGAGTCAGCAAGGATACAATCCTAAAGGGTCGGATTATTGAAAGATAATTAATTAAGCTATTAATGCATAATGTGGAAGGCCCCTCATTCGAAGGTGACGTTACCATCCGCTAAGTAGTCTGAGTCAGCAGGGATACAGTCCTAAGTAGCCGGGTTAAAGTTTTAATAGTAGGTTACATATGAGGGGATCAAAGAGTTTGGACCCCCGCCATCCAATACTGGTGGGTATTGAAAGAGGTCCTACTAAATTTGACCCAGGTCCTTGCAGGATCTATACACTGAACAAGGCAAGACTCTTACCAAACCATTCCCTTAACCCCCGACCAGGTAGCCAACATATCTCCATATAGACCGTGGAGATATGAATGGTGAAAATCTTTTATTTTATATAGATAGTAAAATAACGCCAAGACACCACGGACAAATGATAAGGAAGAATCATCTTCAACAAAAGAAACTAGTTATTAAAGTCATTAATACATAACCAAATAAAAAGTGTGAAAAGATTAAAAATAAAAAGTATTACACTAAACACTTGTCTTCACCAAGTGATGTAAGAGACTTAGGCAAACATGGCCTTTGATTGTCAAGAACTCTTACGATCAATCTTGGATCCCGAGACGACTCACACACTCTATGATGGATGATGGATGATGGTGGTGGATGATGGTGTTGTGGTGGTGGTGGAGTGTGGGTGAAGTGTGAGAGAGGTGGTGTGCCAAGGGATCGTTTGCAAATGAGCCAAGCACCCCTATTTATAGCCTGAACAGCAGCTTGGGCACGACCCCGTGTCCATTGGGCACGGCCCTGTGTCCATCCTCCTTCTCTTTCTTTATTAATTGCAGTTTTTCTGCATTAGTTGACCACGCCCCCGTGTCCGCTGGGCACCACCCCGTGTGCAGAAGCGTATCTGTACTATCAAGATTTCCTCAGATTCTGCGAATCTTAGAGTTGACCACGGCCCCGTGTCCGGTGGGCACGCCCCCGTGGTGGGTGATAGAAGCTTATACAACTTTGTCTTTTCTACAGACACTTGGGCACGCCCCCGTGCTCACTGAGCACGGGGCGTGTTCAGCCTTCTGTTCTCTTGTTTTTGCTTGGGAAGATGCTGTCGGGGGGTCGGGCATGCCACGTTTGTTCCTTTTCTTGTATTTATGTTAGATTTAGCTGCCTTTTTGCTTCTTCTGTTCATTTGAGCTCATTTAATCCTGAAAATACAAAAGGAATACAAAAACACACTTTTTCCAACATTAGTACTAAAAAGGGGTTAGTTTTATGCCACACTTGATGTAATTTATATGTTGCATTTGGTGCACATCAGTACTAACACATCCCTAGGACCTTTAGACTATGTACAAATAATGTCACATATAATGTACATAATATAATTTTTTATTAAATAAACTAAACTTAAGCCGACAGTTGAATCATTAGTATAATATCTTGAATTTAAAAAATTGTGTCCTCAAGTTTACGTACTATTTTAACATACAAAGATGGCAATAGAGAACAGAAAAAACTTAAGTACTTGTCATCATCCTCATCTGATTACGCTTATGTCACACCATTTTCAGCTCAGGGCTGACTCAAGGGGGAGTATTTTAAAGCTAGGGCTTTGGGCCCCCAATCTAATCGAGCCACTAGTTTAAAAAAAATTGGTTGATCATTTTTTAGCTTCTCACAAGATAGTCGTCTATAAGTCTTATTTTTTGTTGTTTTTTAAGTTTTGCAAAAGGGGTCCCTATTTTAAGTATGTTTTAAGTCCCCATGTTCGCCTCTACAAACTCTTCAAAAGTAGTGCATGAAGAATTGGACTTTTGAGAGGCAAAGCCCTTAGTAAAAATAATTAGGCTTGAGATTTTGGTGTGCACATATAATGTATATATGTGTAGGCACTCGGGGGGGGGGGGGGGGGCAAAAGTGAAATGGCACTAACTTTAACGTTATTTTACTAATCTCGTGAAAATAACGTAAAAAGCGGCGGATGGTTAATCATGCATCATGTGGTGACGTTGATAGCTGAAAGACACGGGGGTACATGCACCAATCAGTCTTTGTCTCGATTGTTTGAGTGTTATGTGTCTTAGGTCCAAGGCTTGATACAAAACTACAATCGAGTCGGGGGGTATCACTGGAAGCAGCGTCTCTATTCCTACGGGGTAGAGTTAAGGTTGTGTACATCTACCCTCCTCAGACCCTACCTTAGCTTTGCTATTGGTGGGATTTACTAAGTATGATGATGATGATGATGATTGTAGGGGCCAAAAATTTCCAGAGCCTAGAGCCCTAACTCTCTTCTTAACAGTGTGCACCCAACTCTAATATTTATAGTTATGTTGAAATAAGTTCATGTTTATATCCATGGATGATGCGACATTTGGCTTGTGTATCAAGTTTTGCTCATGTAGCACATTAATAAACCATCATCCTAGGCTGAAAATCATGCCGTAAGAGAAGTATATACTATTCACTCACATATGTTCATCAAACATATGTTCTGCTGAGGAAATTTAATACAAAGCGACTTGGGTTCAAATAGGACCAGTTAGTTTCATGTAGGGATATGATACTTCAGGCTTGACGTTTAGAAACAAGTATATATTACTAATTTATAACTTCATAGCTCATGTAAACAAATACAATGAATACAAAAGGTTGTCATTTTGCATTGACTTTTATCTATAAATAGTAGTGATCCAAACATATTAATGATGTCTAGCAAAGTGGTGTTATGTAGCATGATCATCTTATCAAATGTGAGAGCACGACTAGTCATGACACCATGCATAAATGGGTGCAGTACATGATTATATGTAATGAAATCCATGGAAATGTGTTCCATGAGTGCAAGTCACCTAATTGTGTATCATGCTTGAATTGGGGAGCCAAATGCTATGAACATTTCTAAAAGTTAAAAGCACGACCGGTGACATGACGTCATGACTGACTAGTGACATGATGTAGTTGTATATGTTTATGAAATTTTGTAGAAAATGTGAGGTTCGCGTCCATTATTTGTGCTTGGTCACAAATGGTTCATTCTTCTTGCCCTTTTAATAATATTTGGTTCATTCTTCTTGCCTTTTTAATAATAATTACAATTATCTACCATCGTCTTAAGACGAACTTTTTATTGTGACCCTCTTAACAACAACTACTCATCTCATATGGAGAGAGTATGTATGGTGAGAATTAGTCGAAACATGTTTTGTTACATCGTGCTTTCTAATAGGTTACATGGCATTTATAGGTTATATTTGTAACATATTAACTTAGCGACCAATACTAATAATATAATGCAACATTGATAGCCTACAATACTTATTCGTGATACATTTTTATGATATAAAGAAACGATGTGAAAGGATACTAGAAATAATCACTTTATGGTACTATTCTTTTAGATAAAAGTGTAATAAATAGAAGTATATGGACTAATTGTGTCAAAAATGTAATAAGTTTCTATTTGTTGGTTGGAGTCAGTTAGTAGGGGGAAAGTTAGTTGAGTCGGTGTATAAATGTTAGTTGGGGGTTATCAATGAAGTAGCTTTAATTGTGTGAAATTCTGTTTCTCATCTCGAAGCTAACAAATTGGTATCAGAGCTGTCGATCCTTGGCTAGCTCTTGGTAAAATTCAATTCAATTCCTTTGAATTTGATCATTGTTCGGTCAAATTATGTTCGATTTCATTTCATTTTAGTTGAATTTGATCATTGTTCGGTCAAATTCAGTGCGATTTCATTTCAATTTTGCAAATTGATCATTGTTCGGTCAGTTTGAATCTAGAAACCCTAATAATGGCAACCAGAAATCAAACTTTAGAGCAGAGGATGTAGGATCTTGAGAATTCGATGAATCGTTTTGCGAAAAAATTTGGCAGCAATTAAGAACCAAATAGAAGCACAAATGACTGAGGTGTTGCAGAGTATTCAATCAATGGGTACAGACAGTAATCATGGGCATTCAAATGGTAATTCTTACAATAGTTTCAATAATCGGTTGACAAAGATGGATTTTCCCAAGTTTAATGGTGATAATTTAGAAGGTTGGCTTTGTAGAGTTGAACATTTCTTTGCAATTGATGAAACTCCAGGACACATGAAAATCAGGTATGTTATTGTTCATATGGAAGATATAGTTGTATTGTGGCATCAATCATTTGTTAAATCGAGAGGTGGAAGTATAGAGGGTATGTTGTGGTCAGAATATAAGAATTTTTTAACTGCTAGGTTTGGGGTTTTCTTAAATCAAGATGCTATGGGAGCATTAGCTTCTTTGAGGCAAACGGGGTAAAAGAATTATGTCAAGAACTCGATTTAGCCTTAACAAAAGTGTCAATATGTGATGAGTATGTTGTAAGTCTGTTTTTAGGAGCTGTTAAACCTCAAATAGGGTTCCCAGTTAGGTTGTTAAGGCTTATATGTTGGCAAGAATGCAAAAAAAGTCACTAGCTTCCATACAACCTACTCCTGCTAAAAGTTTTGTTAGACCTGCTTATAATAATAGGAGTGCAGAATATAGTAATAAGTCTCATGTTACAAATAATTCATCTAATCTGTCATTGTTACCTTCTCCTTTGAGCAAACCAAAACCTCTCAATTCTAGGCGATTGACACATAAAGAGATTGAAGATAAGAGGGCTAACGGGGAATGTTTTGGGTGTAATGACAAATATACCCCTGGGAATGTGTGTAAGAATAAGTAGCTATTTTCCATCGAATTAATTGAGGTGGAGGAGAATTAGGAAGTAGATTTGGGGAATATTATATCATAAGAGAATCAAGAACCTAAAATATCTTTGAATGCTATTATGGGGGTACCTTCTTTTTCAACAATGAGAGTAAAAGGGTCAATTGGTACAAAATGTTTACATATTTTAGTTGATTCAAGTTCCACTCATAATTTTCTGAATTTGGAGTTGGCTACAAGACTGAGTTGTCCGATTAAAGATGTTGGAGCTTTAAGTATTACAATAGCTGATGGGGATGAGATGTCTTGTACAAAGTTGTGTGAAAATTTCAAATGGGTCATGCAGAATAAATGGTTTAGTGCTGATGTAATGTTGATACCACTAAGTAACTATGATATGGTCTTAGGGGTTCAGTGGTTGCAGACCTTAAATGATATCATGTGGAATTTAAAAAAACTCACTATGAAGTTCAAGATAGGAGAACAATGGACTGAGTTAAAAGGTATTGATTCTAATAGCATTACTATGTGTTCAGCTGAGAGGATGGATAGTTTGGTTAAAGGAGGTTCTAATGTAGCAGTGGCTCGGATGTTTAGTCTGCAAGTAGAAGGAGGTGGGTATCAACATGAGACTAAGGTCACTAATATTGAAACAAGTAAGGTTCTACAAGAATTACTGGAGAAATAGGTTGACATCTTTGAAGTTCCTGCAGCATTACCACCCAAAAGAAATTGTGATCACAGGATTGGGCTGAAGGATGAGAGAATATTACTATAAATCAATGAGCTTATAGGTATCCTGCAGCTCAAAAAGATGTATTGGAAAAGTTGACTCAGGAGTTGCTGGATACAAGTGTGGTGAGGGAAAGTAAAAGTGCTTTTGCCTCTCCTGTTGTGTTAGTTAAGAAGAACGACGGATCTTGGAGATTTTGTGTTAATTATAGATAATTGAATGAAGCTATAGTAAAGAACAGATTTCCTATATCGTTAATTGAAGAGCTATTGGATGAGTTAGGGGGTGCATATGTCTTTTCTAAGTTGGATCTCAGGGCTGGTTATCATCAGATCAGAATGACTGAGGCAGATGTTCATAAAACTGCTTTCAGAACCCATCAAGGGTTATTCGAGTTTGTGGTAATGTCGTTTGGCCTTACGAATGCTCCGGCTACATTTCAAGCACTAATGAACTCCACATTTAAGTCTTTGATGAGAAAGACTACTTTAGTTTTTTTTTTTTTTGACGATATTCTAGTATATAGTCCTAATATGGTACAATATATTGAGGATTTAGAGCAAGTGTTATTGACGCTGAGACAAAATTCAATAATGGTGAAAAAGTCTAAGTGCTCTTTTGGTGGGGCATCAGTGGAGTATTTAGGCCACATTATTTCGGGCAATGGAGTGCAGATAGATCCTCATAAGATTTTAGCAATTAAACAATGGCCTATTCTTGGTAATCTCAAATAGTTAAGGGGATTCTTGGGGCTAGCTGGATATTACAAAAGATTTATAAAGTCTTTTGGATTAGTTTCAAGGCCATTGACTGAATTATTAAAGAAAGATGCATTTTTGTGGTCTGTAGTGGCTCAAGAGGCTTTTGAACAGTTAAACCATGCTTTAATCTCAGCCCCAGTGTTAGCTTTACTAGTCTTCAATAAAGAGTTCGTTTTGGAGACTCATGCTTCCTTAAAAGGCCTAGGTGTCATTTTGATGCAGGAGGGTCATCCATTAGCTTTTCTTAGCAAGCCATTATCAACCAAACATCAATTATTATCAGTCTATGAGAAGGAGTTGATGGCTATTTTGTTGGTTGTTAAGCAGTGGCATCATTACTTGGTCACTAAGAAGTTTGTCATCAAGATAGATCATAAAAGTTTGAAGCATTTACTAACACAGAAGATCACAACTCCTTTGCAACAGACTTGGCTGGCAAAGTTGATGGGTTACACTTATGAGATCGTTTATAAGAAAGGGGTTGATAATAAAGTGGCAGATGGGTTGTCTAGGATTCCTAGGTTAGCATTGTTTGAAATGGGCATGAGTTCGTTGGATCCTTTATTATTAACGAGAATTAAAGGTTCATGGCAGAATGATTCTCATATTTAGAACATTATTCAGCAGGTGCAGCAGGGGCAATTTGAGAATAAAGTTACTTGGGATGGACAGTTGTTGAAAAGAAAAGGCAAATTGTGGATTGGTAGTGATGATCAGTTGAACAAGGATATTTTACATTTGTTTCATGTTTCACCTGTGGGAGGTCATTCAGGTTTCACTCCTACTCTTAAAAAACTTAAGAGTTTTTGTTATTGGAGAGGTTGTTCGAAGCAAGTTTATAACTTTGTTAAAGCATGCCACATATGTCAACAAGCCAAGTATGAACCAATTGCAAATCTAGGATTGTTACAGCCATTACCTGTTCATGCTCATGTTTTTACTGATGTGTCGATGGATTTTATTGGTGGCTTACCAAAAGTTCAAGGGAAGGATACTATTTTTGTAGTCATTAACAGAATGACTAAGTATGCACATTTTATGCCCTTGTCGCATCCATATACTGCTCCTTAAGTGGCTCAGGTTTTTATGGATTCAGTGTTCAAATTACATGGGTGTCCTATGACAATTGTGTCCGATAGAGATTCAGTATTTTTGAGTCAGTTTTGGAAAGAGTACATGCGTTTACAAGGGGTACACTTGTCTTTTTCTACTGCATATCATCCGCATAATGATGGTCAAACGGAGGTTCTTAATCGATGTTTAGAGACGTATCTGCGGTGTATGCGTATGCATGATCTGAAACAACGGGTGAAATGGTTGAGTTTAGCTGAATGGTGGTATAATGTTATTTATCATTCTGCGATCAAGATAAGTCCTTTTGAAGCTTTATATGGTTTCCCTCCTCCTATACATATTCCATATATTGTTGGGATACTACTATGGTTGTAGTAGATGTGTTACATAGAGATAGGGAGGTGATGTTAACTCAGTTAAAATAGTCTCTATTGCAAGCAAGGAACCGTATGAAACAATATGCGGAAAAGAACAGAAGTGAGAGATCTTTTGAAGTAGGGGATTGGGTTTATTTGAAGTTGTAGGTCCCTCTTCTGAGGATGACGAACCTAAACCTTGTTATACAAACCCACTAGCGAGTGCGGAATCCAAGCTAGCAAGCAAACCGGGATGAGACAAGTATAAACACAAACACACAAGGGTTCACCGATTAACACCACTGTATTAATACGAATGAAGGTTCCGGTTACAAGCACAATGTTTACAAATCTAACTTGCAAACTCTCTAGTGTGTGTGTGTGTGTTTTGATAGAATGCTCTCAAACTCTCTCTATGTGTGCATCTATCTAACAAGCCTCTCAAGTCCCTTTAACACATACACTACATGGGTATATATATACCCATCTATCGACCAGAATTGCTATCGAAAGATCTCGAAGGATCCCAACATACCTCGAAGGATGATATATCCTTCGAGGTCCATTAGAATCCATCGAAGCATCATCTTTCGAGGTCATCGAAGGATACAATCCATCCTTCGATGACATCCTTCGAAACATGTTATCTTTCAAACACTAAGTGTTGATGTTTGGCCAAGTCAAACCAGGAGGATGGTTGACTTGGTCAAACACACATATCAACACATAAACAACACAACAAAGACGTAAACACAACAGACAAAAGACATCGTTTTATACATTACAAAATACAGACAAAGTACAGACACAAAGTGCACCAACAGAAGTTGTGGTCGTTTGTTCAAACATATCTCCGGATTAACAAATATTCTAAGCTAGGGCCTCGTTACTTTGGTCCCTTCTTAGTATTGGAGAAAGTGGGTTGTGTTGCCTATAAGTTGGATTTGCCAGCAACTTCGCAAATTCATCCAGTGTTTCATGTATCACTGTTAAAAAAACTTATGGAACCAATGTACCTGTGTTACCATTACCAACTTGTCCTCGCTTTGTGTTACAACCAAGAGTTGTAGTGGATAAGAGGGTGGTACGTAGAGGTGATAAGATGGTTTAGCAAATATTGGTTCATTGGCAAGATCTTCCTATTTCAGAAGCATCATGGGAGTATCTAGATGAGTTCAAGTTGTGTTTTCCAAGATTTATTTCTTGAGAACCGGATATTTGTTAAGGAGGGGAGTTATGTTACTATTGTTTTAGATAAAAGTGTAATAAATAGAAGTATAGGGACTAATTGTGTCAAAAATGTAATAAGTTTCTGTTAGTTGGCTGGAGTCGGTTAGTAGGCGGGAAAGTTAGTTGAGTCAGTGTATAAATGTTAGTTGGTGGTTATCAATGAAGTAGCTTTGATTGTGTGAAATTCTTCTTCGGTATTCTGTTTCTCATTTCGAAGCTAACACTTTAGTATGGGATATGCCTTTTTAATATAGGTTGCTAGAAAAAGCTTGTGAAGTGCTTACTTCGGTAACATCTCTGGCAGGGCCGGCCCAAGGGTAAGCCAAATGAGGCTTGAGCCTTGGGCCACCAAAACTATAGGGCCTCTACAATGTGACGAAACCACAGTCCATTTATAAAAGATTTAGGGTGTGGGTTATCAAACAGATTGATGGTTGGTAGTGTAGTGGTTTTGTGTATGTATGGATGTTGGTGAGACCCGGGTTCAAATCCCTGGTTCACCATTTTTTTTCTTGTTTTTAAATTTTAACACAATCTTTCAAATAATTACACTTGGGCCCTTCAAGTTTAACTTTCAATCACATACATTTTTTGGGAAAAGGCCACAAGATTTTACTTCGCCTTAGGCCACCAAAATGGTTGAGCCGGCCCTGATCTCTGGCAAAACATGCAATACATTCAACCCCATGTTATATTACTACCTAGATTAGTAAAGTGAGAACAAGTTGTAGACATTATAACCCTAACATAAGGAGAGAGGACTTAATCTTTTAACGATATGTTAAACATAAAATCTTGCTTGTACATGCTTATAGAAGTAATTAAAGTTGGAGGTGTGATTACAACTATTAGAATGCTTGATAGTTTCAACATTTTTAACATTCTATGACTAGTATATATTGCAATTCTCATACTATCCAGCAATGAATTTTATATGTAGCATTAACTAAAAAATTGTTCATACAAAGTTAGTTCGCATGCAAACAGCTATAGTCTCATACAAAACAGTGCATCATATCACCCAAAATCTATAGCTAGTACGCGAGTGAAAACAAGTAATATGTTATGGCATTATAGTTATTAGTTTGTTTTATTATCGTTGTTATAGCAAATACATGCCATATTACATGCGTTTTTTAGGATTTAGGATTTGGGGCGAGGAAGTGCGGATCCGGTAAGGAAAGAACGAAAGAGAGTGAGAGCCTGCAATGGAGAAGTGAAGGGGACTTCATGTGCAGCACCTCTTACTGTTGCATATGTCAAATAGGTGACATTGTGTCCATCTTTTAGTCCCCCAAATGACTGCCACCAACCACCCACCTGCAACACATTCAAAGAAACAATCAGTTTATGCAATCAAGATTTATTAACTTAAACAAATATTTATATATTTGTACATACTTGTTTCTCGCTGTACCAAGTCCTGTATTTTGTGAGGGTTGTAAGCTTAAGCTCTTTTGCGATATTATTAACAATTATCCTTGTTTGTGTAAGCGGGATTTTTGAATCTTGATCACCACTACACAAAGTAAAAACAATAAATACTAATAACATAGCCAAAGAATAAGAAAATTCCTCAAAGAAATCCTGTTTTTTTTTTAATTTAATAGATAAATGCGTTTGAAATTTAAATAAAGAATGAGTTATTAATAATGTAAATAATGAATTGGAATTTTCAAACCTTAAGTAAAACATTATAATCTAAAAATATAAAAATAAACTTACTTAAAATGGAAGGGATACCTGTAAAACCAGATTGGAAGGCCAAACTTTAAGAGTTTAGAGATGAGTGGAATTATATTTATTTCCATATTCTCTTCTTGATATTCTAGAGGCCTGCAACATATTACGAAAAATGTGAGTCAGGTTACTTTCTCTTGGAACCAAAACTTTTTAGTTGAGGGTTATCTTAAGATTAATTTCTCTACCGGTTAAAACTAGAGGGTTCAATTCATTTTTTTAAACTTAAATTTATGTAGAAAATCGGATAAATTCTAATAGGGTCAACGGACCCTCTTGACTCCCTTGTTTCCACTTCTGTCACTAATATTCCATTAACTCTATCACATTATCACATGAAGGAAGACAAAACAAACCCTAGACAAAAGTCCCAATGTCCTGGAAGGTCAGTCGTGTTAGCATACAACGCATCTTGAACGTCCCGTCTATTGAGATATGTAAATATCCTTGATTGCAAACATGGATCACCTGTCCTTAGGATTCTGTCAACCTGTTCAAATATAACGAAATTTGGTACATTAGACACGCTCAACTGCTCAAGTGTGTCTAGCTGCCACTCACAACTATGTTTGTAAACAACCCAATCCGCTTTCATTAACTACTTGAGATTGGCTTGCTAAAAATTGAATTTATCCGAGCTTAAACAGGCTCGAATCTGAGTTCAAGCCTAAATATAAGCTGGCTTAACGAACAAGCCCAAACCACAACTTCATACACTGAGCTCGACTGGGGTCATGACTCATGAGCCTAAATGAGCTTTTTATGTGTATAATTAAATAATCAGTAATAACTAATAATGAGCTGAGCCGAAGTTAACCTAGCTTGAGTTTGAAAACCGTTCACGAGCCAAGCAAGCTCGAGAAGTGAGCATTGTTAAGCTGAACTCAATTAGCTAGGTCGGTCCGTTTTAAAAATGGAAAAAAGTTATGAACTATGATGGCAATAAGCGGCATGTTTTTACGTACCGATGAATGTGCTTTTGAGTGTAACCCTCTAGGTTTAAATTGTTGAGATGAAGATGTTGGCAACAAGCATTTGGGCAAAAGCAGGTCGTCGTGTTGAACATCGTCACTAACTTCATTTTCAACTCGATTGAAAACATCATTGCAACCTTGAGACCATCCCGAATGAACATATTCTCGGAGGTACTTTGAGTCGTTGCATACAGTTTTTTCTAGCATCAAAGTCTTGTCTGATATCGCACCATGTGACCATAAAAATTCGCCCGCAAGAACGCTAATGTCTATGTCTAATAACGGATTTCCAATCTACAAAAGTTATTACAAAAATGGTAATATGTTTGCTCATTGTTTATTAATTATCATACTAGCTATGTAAACAATACCGAACACATAAAGTAAAAGTAAGTAGATTTGAATATATTTACAGCAATTGCTTTGAGGTTGATTTTAGTAACGTTTGGGAATATGTTATACTCCAATATTAGATCCGCTAGTTGTGGAATGTAATGGCCTGCAATAATAAATATTTAATAAAATAAATAAAATGATCAAATTAATTAATATCTTACATTTTACGATCAATAATTCAATATACCTGCATAACTTTCTCCCGCTAAGAAGAACGGTGAGTCTTTGTATAACGGGAATTCTTCTAACCATTTTGTGATGAATACCAAATTCTCAGATGATGCCATTTTTTAAAAGAATGTTCTTAATAGAAAACATATATTAACTGGTTAATAAAATGGTTTTAATTATTTATAAATAATCAGACCTGTTTTCGTATCGTTCCAATCGATATAGTCTTCGTATGTTTCTGAGTAAGAAAAACCAACTCCAATGGGTGATTCGACATATAACATGTTGGATTCTGTCGATCAAAAGTGAATGATATTAATAACATATGTTAATTATGTAAAAAATAATCGTTTGCTAGTGTATGAATTATACCTAAATTCCAAGAGTGTTGATTTAAGACAAGAAGTCCATCTTCACCAATTTGAAATGGCCCGGTTTCCATGAATGCCCCAAAACCAAGGGAAGAACATCCGGGACCTTCAATATATATACATGTATACATGCATATAAAAATAATATATATGGCTAAAAATAAACCTTAAAATATAAATCAATAACTTAATATATCTTTGTCGTTTAATGCTTAACGCGTGACTAATTTCTATCCTCTTTAATTTATAATTTATTAAAAAAATTATTGTAACATATGTTTAAATCTTCTTCTTAGGCATATGTTTTGGCGGATGAAAAAATGTTAATAGCAAAAGTGAAACCTCCATTGAGCCACAAAGTTAGGGGAAGCGAAGAGTGGTTAGGTGAAGCGGCCTCGACAAAGTAATAGAAGAGTGATCGACCATGTTCTTTGTTCGTGACAATATAACCAGAATATTGATTAAACGAGTAATTACTCGGTTGCCCAGGGAGTGCTTTTATAAGCTCGCCATTACACCATCGCGAGAAACAAAGACAAAGCACTAATATCGTTCCAAGAAACTGAAAACCCATGATAAAGTGTGTGGTTTTGATTTAGGGTTTGTGTGTTGTTGTTGGTGAAATGTGTGCTATAAATGAAAATCGACACCATTGAAGATAACGAGTTGATGTGTTTTCTTATGAGTGTAATCTTTGTTTATAGCAGCATGTGGGGTTTGCAACAAGGATTATAATTTGGTTGGTTATAGGAAAGTATACGGCTAAAGATTCTTGGTTGTTTGCACTAAGTTAGATTCTTGAAATTGTGATCGAGTGCCATTAAGATAAAGGAAAAAAGGGAAGGATCTTCTTATAATAATAAAGAAAAACTGTTATTATATTGTATTTTGGTAAATCCCCATCTAGGTTATTTGCATGAAGTCTCAAATATATGTTTGAAGTTAGAAAAATAAATGACTAAGTGAGGCCCTTAATTACACAATGGGTTACAAATTTAACATAGCCATAAAGCATTGTCAACATGCCTTATGTGGTCGACGTGGAAGAGAGGTAGGAGAGAACAGGGTGTGTTTGTCAACACGTTCTAGAGAAGGTCCCATTGTTGATGCTCTAAGAAAATATAAATATACTAGATGAAACATTAACTTAACACCTACCGCCTACCGGGCTACAGGTTTCAAATGTTTTGGTTAAATGATAACTTAGAGAAATATTTGAAAGAGTAAGTCTTTGAAAAACCAAGTTAACACTGCTATATACCAGTGTGTGCTGAAGGAACATGTAATGTTTGAAACGTGCGTGACCAAAACCAAACACTTTCCTCAATAAAGTATAAATTAATATCAACAAGACTCTGTGTAATGTAATTAAATGTGCAAAATTGATTAAATGAGATGGATGGTGGAGATGAAGTTTTCTGAGTTTCTTTAGCTAAGGTGATGATGAAACACTGATTAACACAAGGTTATCCCAGCTGGTCGTCTCGTGAAGTAAGGGTTCAATCTCTTCCTCCGCTCGCCCTGCAAAACAGAACACCGGTGACTCGCCACAAGGATGAGAATAGGAAGGTTCAAAAGGTTTGAGTTTTTGACTAAAATGACAAAAGTGACCAAACCTTAAGCACCATTTTGGCAGTTTACTCACTCTTATATTAATTGTTTATTGTATTTGTGTCAAATATAGTTTTCATAGTTTTGTTTAATAGTTTCAAACATGTAAAATATTGTTTATCAGTATTTGTGTCAAATATAGTTTTCATATCTTTGGTTAATAGTTTCAAACCTGTAAAATTGGTCGGTCCGGACGACCCAACTAACCTAGTTCGTTTTGTTGTTCTTCGAAACCGTAGTTAGCAGTTCGGTCTGAATTTTTTGTTCAAAACCGAGCACAATTTCTCTTTTGCACTATTTCAATTCTCTTCATTTAAATTTCCTACATGATAGTCTACACTTTCATTTCAATATTTTATTTAGTGTTGCAACTCCACCTCATCACATGGATTTTGTCACCAAGATTACTTCATAAAAAAAGCAAGGTTGGAGAACTCGCTAGTCGCTAGCGGGTCGGTGAGGTAGGGACTAGCGACTACTCGGGATTACTCGGGATTAATCGGGATTAATCGGATCGGACTTTTTATGTATAATTTTAAGTTTTTATACATATATACATATATTTTTATACGTAATTTTTTTAAGTGGACATGTTTTGACCGGAATCTGTGAGGTTTTGGCCGGAATATGTGTTTTTTTCCAATTTTTTCCGATTTTTCTGATTTTTTCTGATTTTTTCCAATTTTTTTTTGTTTTTTCCCGATTTTTTTTGTTTTCTCCCGATTTTTCCCGACCGACTAGTCGCGATTATGGCCGACTAGGCCGACTAGCGATTTTTTTACTGATTAGCTGAAAATTACTCAGTTGATGGGCGACTAGCGACTAGTCGGCGATTAATCGCCGGCTAGTCGCGATTTTTGCAACCATGAAAAAAAGTACTTCATTTGGTATTCCAAAGTGTTTCCACCTCATCACATGGATTTTGTCACCAGAACTAAAATACAAGTAAATAATTTAGGGTAAAATCCCTTATCTGATCACCCGACTCATGTGTAGTGTAAATTTCATTGCTATGCTTCTTTTTAATTTTCAAGAAAGTAAAGAAAGAAGTATAGAGCATGGTTAGCTTTTATGCCAAGCTTGTTGTATCATCTTTTACTCCCATTAGCTTCTTTAAACCACATGCATGGTCCTAATTTGCAACCCAATTTTGAATTTGTTGTGTAGCAATTTGGATAACATGTTTTAGTAATAATTGTACCCCTTATAATACTATATTGAATTTGGAAATATTGGGCGTAGTGTGTGAATTATATAAAAAAGTGTATAATTATATAAATATAATTATATAAAGGAGCTTAAAAATAATGTGTGCTGTCTAGTAGATTACATGTATTCAAGTTCACAAAATGTGTTGTCTAGTAAATTCACCCACAAGAACGCTATTGTCTATGTCTAATAACGGATTTCCAATCTACAAAAGTTATTACAAGAAATGGTAATATGTTTGCTCATTATATTATATTATACCATTATACAATTACCAACTTGGGTTGCCTTTACAAACCATCACATCTTTTCATTGGAAGGCACCTCTTTGATTTTATGTATACAACGCGTTGTTTTAGACCACAAATAGCTAACCGTTGTGGCAGTGGTTATGCATCTTCAATACTGATATGACGACGGTTCTATTCTCGATCACACCATATCGATAAGCATTTTCCTCCTTTTGTATTTTATCAAATCGTTTTCCTTATAACTATGCCGCATCAATTGTATATTACTCACTTTTCCTTATACACTTTCTTCCATATCTCCAAAAACTCCAAAGCCCTTGAGTACAGATCTGGATTTTTAACCGGTATTTGTTTGTTACATCACCATTTATGTTATATCTATTAAGAAGACACTGAAACTGGGGATTATTTTTATTTTATTTTTTTTTGTATGAATAAGGTTGAATTGGACAATTTGAGATGTTACCATGTGTTTAAATATAAAACTTAGTGTATATATGATTAGATTAGGTTTTCTTTTGTATGGACATGTTATGCCTCCTCTTATCGAAACTCAATTGTAAACTTGATTGTGTTTGTTTCGTAACAAACAGTAGGGTTGGCGCGGAACCGTGATCCCGGTTCCCATTGAACTTCAATTAAGAACATTTATTACATCGTTTATTTACTTTTGATCCATGTTATTTTGGGATAATATTAAAATGATTGACATGTTGGTGATGATGTTTCGACATGTTGCTGCTTCTATTGTTGTCCTTTCAGTTTCATCCTCAAATGTTTTCTGCCCTCTTTCATTATCCTTGACTGGATTTCACATCAATGTTGTATGATATTCGTGGCCTAAAATAATTGGTATGAATTTTGCTTCAGAAATGTCGGATACAGAAAGGAGACCAAAGAAAACATGGACGCCAAAATTCAAGGGCGGTGTGACGGTAGTTGAGGAGGCAAGTTCAAGCCAGCACCACAACGAGCAACAATTGTGGGTGTAGGAAAGGTCGAAGATGTTGTGGGAGCATTACAATGGCGTCAAATGACCAGACAAGGAATTTGAGAAATTAAAGTTTTCCGAACGAGTAAAGCGATGTTTAATATGATGTGACGAGTTAGATTCCATTGTCTCTAAAAAAGACACCACACGCTGTTCAATGATTCCAGTTCATCAACGGGTCGCAATGTGCTTATACCATTTAGCACAACATATGTGAGATCAACAATATGGCCGTGGACGAGGATTTGAAGTTTGATTTGTTTGATGATGAGATTGTCGTTGGGGAAAATGATAGGTGTGAATTAATAAATGCAATGCAAGTTACATATGTCGAAGTGTTAAAATATACCCTTTATATTTTCCCTTTTTAGTTCCAATTCAATCCTCCCATTTATTTCTCTCATATATTTTCCTTTCTTGTTTTTTCCCGTTTTGTGAGATGGGTTGTGTGCTTTTCTTGGGTTGCATCTCGTGGGCTGCTCCTAGGGTTCCTTGCCTACGTATTCCTCCTCTCCCTGCTGGTTTTTATCATCCCAAAAAAGTAAAAAGGTCGCTGCAATTAAGGTGCTCTCGAGAACATTCCAAAGGCTGCTGTGTTTTGTCTTGTTCGAGTTCATCCTGCTACTGCTGATCAAGTTGTTTGTGCAGAATCTTCGGTTGAAGATCTGCTGCTTACTGTTGGTTTGTAATCGGTGGTCCTTATCACGAGTTTAATATTGTCTGTAATCGGTAGTTTCCGTGAATCTTCGGTTGAAGACCTGTAATCTCAGTTTCTGATTATATCAATTTCCTCTTTTCACATGGTATCAGAGCCACGTTCGGCTCTCTGATACTCGTTCATCTCCGCTGCTGCTACATAGTGTTCGATTAGATCTTTTTGGGATCTAGGGTTGTGGATTAAGGAATAAGGAATCTTGGCGGTACCTGTGAATCCGCTATTTCCTTGAAGGTCATCTTCGATTGAATGTTGGGTTTGTTGTTGCTGATTGTTCGGATCGCTGGTTTTTGGCTTGTGGCTGGCTGAAAGACTGAACCCTTCCTAGGGTTTCTTTTTTGCTTCTGAAGGGGCTCTTGTTGGTCTCTGTTACAGAGCAAACCAACAGAGTTTTTCATTGGTCTTCTTTGCTTATAATCAGGCCTGTAAACCTAAGTGAAGGTTACAAGTGTGGTTATCCGGAGTTATACGCACTCACTGTGAGATTGTTCTATCTCAGTATTTTAATTCTTTTTTTTTCTGCATCACTGAGTCAGTGTGTCTAGGCATCCCTGTTTACCGGATTAGTCGGGCCGGCACTTGATCGAGTCCTATTTGCTTAACTGCTGCATTTGTTTTTGGTTTGTTAGATATCTGGTTCTTGATTGTGTTTGCAATATGCCTGGTGATGATTCTGTTGTTACATCCCCTAGTGCTACCCTAGTTAGCAAAATAGATGCTGGTGATCCTTTGTTTCTACACCCTAGTGACTCTGCTAATTTGTCCATAGTGAATGTTAAACTCAAAGTGTTAGAAAACTATAGGATCTGGTCCAATGCTATGTATCTTGCTTTACAAGTAAAAAAAAAAGATAGGGTTTGTTGATGGTTCTTGTCTTAGGTCTAAAACTGATGAGGTCTTGGGTAGACAATGGGATAGATGCAATTCTATTGTTCTTACATGGATTCTTAAGTCTGTATCTGAGGAATTATATCTTGGCCTGGTTTATTCTAAAATTGCTTCTGATGTTTGGAAAGACCTAAAAGAAACTTATGATAAGATAGATGGCTCAGTTGTGTTTAATCTATATCAAAAAATTAACTCGTTTAGTCAAAATGGTATGCATGTCTCTGAATATTATCATAAACTGAACTGTATGTGGAAACAATTGGATCAATTACTTGCTTTACCTGCCTGTTCTTGTGATGCATCTAAACAGTTTAATGACTTTAATCATCTTATAAAACTAATGCAATTCTTGATGGGTCTCGATAGTTCATACCAGTCTGTGAGAACAAATTTATTAACTCGAGAAACTCTTCCCTCAGTGAAAGATGCCTTTGCAGTCATCTCTAGAGAAGAGTCTCATTTACACTCAAAGAATTTTTCTGATAAAAACCCAAATGATGCTGTTGGTTTTGCTGCTAGAGCAAATCAAAATGTTGATTTAAAGAAAAAAGGCGGAAAAATTCTTAATCCTAATCTCAGATGTTCTCATTGCAATAAAACTGGTCATACCATTGAGAAATGTTTTGAACTTGTTGGATATCCTTCTTGGATGAAATCTAAAACAAGTGGGAACAAGGGTAATAGGGTAAGTAATAATGTCACTACTGATACTACTGATTCATCTTCTGTTATGAGTTCTTTAACCAGTGATCAGGTAGCCAAATTGCTTAGTCTCGTGAATGATAAACCTAAGGGTGACACTTAGAGTAGTAACTTTGCTGGTATGTGTGCAAATTCTATATGTCAAAATAGCTTTGTCAATATTACATCCAAACCCACTTGTGATTTTAAACCTATCTATTGTTTTTCAAACTTTGTTAACAATGGGGAAAAGGTTGGATGGATAATAGACTCTGGTGCCAACCAGCACATGGTTATGACCGATGATTGTCTTATTAATCAAAAGGATGTTACTGAATTCAACATCAAAGTTAAACACCCTAATGGCACAAGTGCTTTGGTAACTAAAATTGGTGATATAAAATTAAGTGACAAGGTTATTCTCTATGATGTGTTTGTTGTTCCCAATTATTGTGTTAACTTAATATCTGTTCATAAACTTGCTAGAGATTGTAAGCTCACTGTTTCCTTTGATGAACATAACTGTTATATTCAGGATTCTCATCTAAAGAAAGTCCTGGTGACTGGTAATCAGTTTGATGGTCTTTACTTCTGTGGTAGCTCTTCTGTTTCAAATAAGGTGTGTAGTGCTAATTGTGATGTTAATCTCTGGCATGCTAGGTTAGGACATCCAGCTCAACCTGTTCTGCATGTTTTAAAGAATAAATTAAACATTAAAACTAGCTCTAAGTTAGCACCTTGTGAAACCTGTCATAGGGCTAAACAACATAGGGAACCTTTTTCCCTTAATTGAACACAAATCAAAATTTTTAGGTGATCTTGTTCATCTAGACGTCTGGGGTCCCTATAGAATTCCAAGTAGGGATGGTTTTAGATACTTTCTTACTATTGTAGATGACTTCACTAGAGCCGTATGGGTATACCTCATGAAGTCAAAGGAGGAAGTGTTTTACCATATTAAAGGTTTTTTCAATATGCTAAAAACTCAATTTAGTAAACCTGTTAAAATAATCAGGAGTGACAACGGAACAGAATTCATTAATAAACAAATGTATAACTTTTGCTATGAAAATGGTATCCTCCATCAGACTTCATGTGTTCATACCCCACAACAAAATGGGGTCGTTGAAAGAAAACATAGACATCTATTAAATGTAGCTAGGACATTACTTTTTCAAGGGGGTTTTCCTCTCAATTTTTGGTGTGAATGTGTTCTTACTGCTGCTTATCTGATTAACAGGACCCCTTCATCTGTTTTAAATGGGAAGACTCCGTATGATCTAATGTTTGGTTTTGCCCCTGTCTTAAGTCAACTTAGGGTGGTAGGGTGTCTTTGTTTTAGCACTGTGTTAAATAACTCTGATAAATTTGACATACATGCTGAAAAATGTGTCTTGATTGGATATTCAAATGAGAAAAAGGGTTATAAACTTTGGAGTCTTGATCAAAAGGTGATGTTTTATTCTAGGGATGTCAGGTTCTATGAAACCGTTTTTCCTTTTAAAGAAAAGAAAATGTCCGTTGATCTTGATACCTTTTCTGAAGGCAATACCCTAAACTTTTTTGACTTATCTGATTTAAACTACACCCAAAACCCTAACGTTGACCAAACTCCCAATGATGAGAGTATTCAAACAAGCACCTTATCAGGACGTGGGTCTCAGCAGTCGACTGATTCAAGTGCTACTTTTGGGATGGCTGACGATCAGCAACCCAGTAGTGAAGAATCAGGACCAGACAGGGCTGAGCATGACACTGAATATGAGGACAACAACAATTATGAGGGAGAAATTTAGGATCAACCAAACATTAATCTTAGGAGGTCTTCTAGAAATATCAAATTTCCTTCTAAACTTGATGATTTTGTGGTAGATGGGAAAGTAAAATGTGGTCTAGAAAGGGTCCTTAATTATGCTAATTTATCTCCTGAATGGATGTGTTTTGCTGCTGTTCTTAATAAAAGTTGTGAACCAAAAAATTTCTTTGAAGCTAAAACCGATAGCAACTGGGTTGATGCTATGAATTTAGAAATCGAAGCTTTACATAAAAACAACACATGGGAACTTGTTGACTTACCTCCTAATAGAAAAGCTATTGGATGTAAGTGGGTATATAAAATAAAGTACAAATCTAATGGTGAAATAGAAAGGTATAAAGCTAGACTTGTTGCTAAAGGTTTTAGCCAAAAAGAAGGCATTGACTTCTTTGACACGTTCTCACCAGTTGTAAAAATGGTCACTATTAGATGTGTTTTGTCCTGAGCTGTCCACTTTGACTGGGATGTTTTTCAACCTGATGTTAATAACGCTTTCCTTTATGGTG